>NW_025874748.1:0-1535 GCF_002878395.1 Capsicum annuum | reverse complement strand
TACGTGTTTTGCACGCGTGTCTCGTGTTAATCAATAAAACTATACATCAATGAAAATTTTAATGAATTAAAAACTTTTTTGCTCATCAAAGAAAAAGATGTAGAGTAAAATTAAGCCACAATTAATGAAGCCTTTATTGTACATATACGTCATATTAAATTAAAATATAAATATTATTAGTGCTCGACGATCCAATTCAGGGTATAAAATATAACAATAAGGGAGCAAAGAAGTCATCAAATTAAGAAAACACAAGTAAAAAAATACTTTGTAAGAATATATTATTATCTTTCTGTTTTGTCCTACATCACACCTCTACCTTGCTATAGCTAATGATCGTACATGGATAAACTTATTACTTTCTTCAATTACTCAAAATAAATATTGTATATATCTTTAATAAAAGAACGTACATAATTAGATGTAAATATTTATTGATATATTCCCGGCGATATCATGATGCATAGTAAAAGCTTTAACCTCAATTTCTTTGTGACTAATCAATTGGCCCACATATGATCGATCAAAAAAATTATTGCGAGAAATATTTCCTCCCAAATAATAAATGTAGATAGATCATCTAACATTCGAAAATAATAAATCATATGTTAATTAAATTGGTAGAAGTTATACCTCAATTATCTGTGTTCTTTTGGAACTTAGAATCTTTTTTAATCAAAATTTTTAACGTTACTACATTCTTTCCGGCGAGGTCACAACATTTCAAACATAAATTATGATAGAATCTCAAAAATTAAGGATAGAATCTAAAAATATGATCCACAACCATAAATTAGATATATGGTGACAGTTGTAATACCGTTGTAATAGATAAAAAACCGTTGCCATAGACCTATCGCAATGGTTCTGCAAGCATACCATAGGTAAGCGTTGCGATCGGTCTATTGCAATGGTTTCTGCAACGGTTGTCTAAACCGTCACCATAGGTAGAGCTATGGGGACGGTTTCTGGAAACCATCGCCATAGATAGACCTATTGTGATGGTTAATTTTTGAACGACTATTTTCATCTATTGCGACGGTTTATAACCGTCGTAATAGATGATATTGCAATAGTTACTAACCATTGCAATAGCAGCTATTATGACGCTGTTGTTGTTCTGATGCAACGCTTTTTGACTAGCTATTACAACTATTTCATTACTTATTGGAACCCCTATTTTCATCTATTACAATGGTTACTAACCGTTGCAATAGACACTATTCCAATGACATTAAACCGTTGTCATAGCATCTATTTCGATCTTTTGTTATTCTGTTGCAATGCTTTATAAATTATAACATAATATATACATATCAAAAAACAAAATCATTTATTAATAATCTCATAATTCAAACTATGCAACAAGCTAGTAATTTAAACCCAAAAGCAAAATGTAATCAAGTCCTAAATGATTAGTTAAGTTTTTACAGTGTAGCAAGTTCAAGTCACGATAAGTTTCAAAAAATTCAACACAAAACTATTGATATTAGAGCATTTATCCACAACCCAAAAATCTTCTCAAGTAAGGTCAA
>NW_025874747.1:0-1918 GCF_002878395.1 Capsicum annuum | reverse complement strand
TGATAATCATGTACATAACTCATATGATAAAAGGAATGCAGAAGATAAACGATATTACGGAAACATGGTCAAGAATCATATGAAATCAATAATGGGGAATAATGTCCCACAATCTCAACACAATATCTCTATAACGTCTGCGAAATCTCTACTACATGACTGAAACAAATATCTATCTGAAAACTGGGACAAGGCCCCCAGTAGACCCAAAACTAATAAATGATAAGTGAAACTGCCAGATATCAGGCCTTTCGAAATATAGAAGGCTCACCAAATGACTCTGCAAATCTGTTTGAGGAATCTAGTGATTTTCTGGACCCCTAGACTGTGCCTCCGAACCTGGGAGGGAAGGGGATCAATACAAAAGTACAGGTACGCAGATATATCAAAACAAAACATAATATTTTTACAAAATATAGTTGAGAGCCATTATAAAGCAGTTTCATGTCAAATCATTTGAAAACACATGTGCGTAATGTAATTGTTTTCAACAATAATGTAATGCAGCTGATCTAGCTGGAATACCATACATATCACATTTACACCAACTTTCAAACCTCGGTTGCCACCGAGATTAGAGTATAAGTGAGGGGAAGAAACACAAGATCACACAGCAGGGTGTCTCGACCCAATGGTAGTGCACAATATCACAAAGCAGGGCTCCTAACCATTGTCCCAACTTGGGAATGACATAAATTCAGGTAAGCAATATCACAAAGCAGGGTACCAAATTCCCATGTATGCCAAATTCACATAGGCGCCGCGTAGGCTATTGCCTATGTTCACATAGGTGCCACCTAGGCTATAGCCTATGTTTACATAGGCGCTGCCTAGGCTATTGCCTATGCTTTCCAGTGGCCATGGGCGATTGGTTAGGCGATGCTTATCACTTTGAAGGGCCATAACTTCTTGCTCGGGTGTCGGATTTTAGCCAAACTGGTATCGTTGGAAAGCTAACTCAAATACCTATCATTTGACACATAGTAGGCTTCCTAATTCGACATATACAGAGTGTTATGGTCGATGGAAGCTGACACACTTTACAACGTCTGCTAAAACTTAGTCGATCAAAATAGTTTCAACTCATCCTTGAGTTGAAGGACCTCTATGGTCTAAATTCAAGCTTGAGTGGATTCACAAGCTACACAATAATTAACATGCCGTATTGGCATAGGATTTTATGGCTTCGGAATTAACAACACATCAAAATCATGGTCTATATTGTAGCCCGAATTGCAGGGCGTTACATTAAGCCCCCCATAGGATCATTCGTCCCCGAATGATGATGCGGGACACAGATAGACACGATTTCAAGAATAATAAAGGACTAGGAAAGATAAGATAGGAATAGTATCTTTTGTCTCCTCCTCTATCGAAGCAAACAAATTGGGATATCTAATTCTCATGTCATCTTCTAACTCCCAAGTTGCTTCTTCGACTTTCTGATTCGTCTACAGTAAACCTTTACTGAGGTTATCTCTTTGCTCCTCAGCTTTTGAACTTGGCGGTCTAAAATTTCAATGGGCTATTCTTCGTAAGACAAGGATTTTGTCACTTTGATACCCTCTACTGGCAATACTAGAGAATGATCTCCAATGCATTTCTTCAACATGGATACATGGAACACCGGATGAACGGAGCCCAAACTTGCAGGCAGTTCTAGCTCATAAGCAACTGTACCAATCTTTTTTAGAATCTGATATGGCCCTATATAGCGAGGGCTCAATTTACCCCTTTTTCCAAACCGCATAACTCCTTTCATAGAAGAAACCTTGAGAAACACCCAATCACCAACTTTAAACTCTAGTTCTCTTCTCCGAAAATTGGCATAGGACTTTTGATAACTCTGAGCAGTCATGAGTCCTTCTCTAATGATCTTTACTTTCTCCATCGCCTGATGAACAAGATCAGGCCCATA
>NW_025874746.1:0-2079 GCF_002878395.1 Capsicum annuum | reverse complement strand
AAAGTGGAGTGTGTCGTGCAGCATAAGGTGTGCGACGCACACCCTAACTTATGCCATAAGGTGTGCGACGCACAACCTAATCTAATGTGTGTGATAAAGAGTGCGCCGCACAACCTATATTATGCGATAAGGTGTGCACCGCATATATTATTACTCAAGTGACTTAAACACTTCGTTTTTGGGGTAAAATGGTCCTTTTTCCACCCTTATTTAGCCATAAACACGAAATTCAGTTCCCAAATACCCCAAAATACACCTTCATTCATCAAAACTGTTCAAGAACTCTCCTTAGGGTTTCAAAATAAAAACCCAAGCAACTCAAGATTCAACCATGGGTTTTTGAAACTAATTGCATATTTGGAATCTCCAGAACGTAGGCTTTAAGAAGCACCAATCATCTTCGCATATAGAGGTACGTGGGGTTATCTCAAAAATCTCATGGGCTTCAAAATTCATGTTTTAAAAATGGGGGTTTTGAAATTATGAATATAATACCGTTTTAAACGTTTTATGATATTGATTTGGTCTTTAGGCCTATTCCCGAAGTGGTTTGATATATGATATATGTATATGCATGTATTCCGAAAAGATGTTAACTACTCGAGAGCATGAATTATATGAAATCCCGCTCTTTATATGATCTCATTTTAAATTCTAATATGATGTGAAATGTTTGAAATCATCTTGACAAGTGTGACATGAAATATTTTGAAAATGGTCATGGTTTTGACTTGCAATGAGAGGGTTGTTATGTTGAAATATGACGAATATAATGGTTGCATGAAAGAATGATGTGATATTGATGGCTTACAAGTCAGGTATGACGATACCCTAGAATAAGATATGTGATTGAATTAAATGGAGTTTGATGCATTGATTTTACATGAGATAGGTGGATTCCCAAAGAAGGCGTTTGAGTGTAAGGGCTTATCGCTGGAAACTGTGTTTGCCGACTTGGGGATTTGGTACTAGGCTAAGTGATCTTGTGTACTTGACTTTATGTCATTACCAAATTGGGACTATGGTTAGGAGCCCAGGCTAAGTGATCTTGGGCACTAGTACACTTTATTGGGTCGAGACACCCTGCTGTGTGATCTTTTGTGTCTTTCCCTCACTTATACTCTAATCTCGGCGGCAACCGAGATTTGACAGTTGGTGTAAATGTTTTATGTAAGGTATTCCACCTAGCTCAGCTGCATTACATTGTTGTTGAAAACTATTACATTATGCCCATATGTTTTCAAATGATTTGATATGGAACTGCTTTATAATTGCTCTCACCTATATTTGGAAAAAAATATTATATTTTGTTGTTGATTTCTCTGCGTACCAGTACTTTTGTATTGACCCCCTTTCCTCCCAGGTTTGGAGGCATAGTTTAGGGGTCCAGATAACCAGTAGATCTCTTCCGATAGATTGGTAGAATCAAGTGGTGAGCCTTCTATATTTCGGAAGGCCTGATGTCTGTCAGTTCATTTATCATTTAGTAGTTTTGGGTCTACTGGGGGCCTTGTCCCAGTTTTCAGATAGTAATTTATTTCAGTCATGTATTAGAGAGTTCGCAGACGGTTGATCAGATGTCGATAGATGTTGTGGGACATTATTTCCCCTTTGTTGATTTCATTTGATTTATGATCATGTTTTCTGTAATATTGTGTATCTTCCGCATATCTTATTATCATATGAATTATGTGCATGATTACCAGATAGATAGGGGTGTTTCGGGCCTTCATGGTTCGGAATGCTTGACACGGCCAGGGCCCCGGTTTGGGTCGTGACAAATTTAGTGAACGACTTTCTGTAGTTTGAATTTGGCATCGTGGTTCTCCTTTTGTCTCCTGTTGTCTGTTCTACTTTGGCCTTCCTACGGTCACTACAGGCTGAAGATTTGTCCATGACTTCAAAGCCTCAGAAGGTATTTACATTTTTGGTTCTTTGCCGGCGATTACCTGTTTGTAGTTGTTTTTCCTCCCAAGTATCTTGTTGCTATTTGAGGTTTTGGTTGTGATAACTTTACGCCATTGTTACTGGAGAAACTTTGTCATTTCATCAGTTATTTGCCTGGAAATCTTGTTTTCA
>NW_025874745.1:0-3374 GCF_002878395.1 Capsicum annuum | reverse complement strand
GATTTCTTAACGGTGCAAAACCTTTTGGAAAAAAATCATGCAGGCTTTATCCAAAACGGACAATATCGCACCATGAAAAAGTATAGGTAAATATTTTTCAAATTAGAGGGATGGAGGGGATAAATCTTTTTGGTTGTTGAAAATGGCATATATAATATAAATATTAATTCATAAATTTACAATTGACATAGGAGTCAATGTTTCACTTTCCATGCAAAAGTATATTAATAATTCAAAAGTGTTTGGCAATTACTTTTCAAATTGTGGAAATCTTTGTATCCATGGAAAAGAATAGCGGAAGGAAAAATCAAGTATTTTCAGAAACAAATAAGGCATAATACATAAACAAGACCTTTAACTTGACATCAAATTATAACTATGACCTTTAACTTTGCCAGTGCACAAGTAGGTCCTTTAATTATATAAAAGCTGAACAAAAAAACTCTTCAATTCAAACTCTACGCGCATAGTTTTGAGTGTATACACGCAGTTTGGCAGGTAGGATTGGAGTTCTGTATAAAGCTGAACAAGTGGACATATGCATTCTGTGAGGCCAATTTGCATCTTACGCGGTGTCCTACATATATCATGCTACATAGAACGTGTGTGCCTATTAAGTGTTTGTGATAATTAAGGAACGAATACGTGGCCTATGGGTCTTTTTGATATATAATAAGGAAGCTTCAATTTGATGCTACCTCTAAATGAAGAAAATACTCCCTAATCTATTGCATGATGAGCTCAACAGAACAGAAAACTTAGTAGTTGAAAAGAAAAATAGTTGGAAGAACAGAAAACAAGAGAATAAGATTGTAACACCCCGTATTTCGGGCTAGAACGAAAACCGTCATTTCTATGCGTAGATGATCCAAAATCCTTAAATCCTATGCAAATTTGGTATGTTAATGAATTATGTAGTGTGGAACCTATTTGAGCATGAATTAAGATCATAGAGGTCCCCTAACTTAAGGCCAAGTTGAAAGCTTTCCTATCGTTCGAGTTTAGTGAGCGTCGAAACTTGGGTCAACTTCAATTGACCATAACTCTTTGTATATATTTAATTATAGGTCCTACTATATATCAAATGAAAGGTCTTCGAATTATATTTCCAACGATACCAATTTCGCCAAAATCCGACACCCAACCAAGAAGTTATGACTTTTCAAAGTGGAGTGTGTCGCCCAGCATAAGGTTTGCGACGCACACACTGATGTGTGCGATAAAGTGTGTGCCGCACAACCTATTTTATGTGATATGGTGTGCGCCGCATACATTATGACCCAAGTGACTTAAACATTCCGTTTTTGGGGCAAAACGGTCTTTTCCCACCCTTATTCAGCCATAAACACAAAATTCAGTCCCCAATTCTCCAAAATACATCCACACTCATCCAAAATTCTTAAGAACACTCCCAAGAGTTTCAAACTAAAAATCCAAATAAATAAAGATTCAACTGTGAGTTTTCAAAACAAATTGAAGAATCGGAATCCCCGCAACGTAGGCTTCAAGAAGCACCCGCTAATTTCGTAAATAGAGGTACGTGGGATTGTCCTAAATTTCATGGGCATGTTTTCAAAAAGGAATTTACACAAGACTTTAAATTTATACAAGTATATACATGTTTTTACAAATGGGAGTTTTCAATTAATACAAATAAAATGTTTAAATATATGATTTTGAAAGAAATATTGAGATGTCATGGGGTTGTATGTTTGAATGTATTTAAATGGTTGAATTGTGAACATGTGACCTGAAATTTCAAAAGGGTACGATGTACATGAGTTGTGAATTTTCTAAATTCACTAGATAATGTTTATACCCCATATTATACTTGTGTTAAACCATTGAGAGCATGAATTTTGCAATTGATATGACATTGCTCATAAATAATTAAACTTCTTGAATGATTGCATGTTAAGAACCATGGTGTATGTGTTTAATGGTGTAAAAGTCATACATATGTGCTTGTTGTAAATGGTATGAGAAGTTGGAAAGTTGATGTGATATTGATAACTTGCAAGTCGGGTATGACGATAGCCTGCAGAGTATGACATGTGATTGATTAGATGAGTTTAATGCATTGATTTTGTGAGATAGGCCCTTTGTTACGACAGCTATGGAGTTTTGGTAATACCCATTTATTTCATCACTCGGTGCCTTCTTTGATGGATCAATTTTCCTCATGGCATTCAAATGTTGAAACAGACTTGTTGGTACGTTTCCAGTGAAGTCATTGGAAGAGAGATCTAACATTCGAAGCTCAAGATACAAGTATTCACTTCCTGATGCTCTAATGGGTCCATGCAACTTATTCGATCTCAAGCTTAAAACTCACAGCTCAGGAAGAGTTCCCAACCACATTGGAAATGCATCATTGAGGAGATTGTCTCCTAAATCAAGAACTTCCAGTCGTTGGCAATTTTCCAAGGATAGTGGAATTTTTCCCTCTAGCTTATTTCCATGCAAATTGAAGCTTCTCAGTGCACTTCCAATGCTAAAAGTTGTTGGAAGTGCACCGAAAAGATTGTTGTGCTGCATATCAAGAACCTCAAGATGACTGGAATGATTCAAAATTGTATTCACTGATAGGGAGAAATTACAACGTAGCAATTCTCAACTTAGGGAAAACAAGGCAAAAGATAGATAAAAAAGAGAAAATAGAAAAGAGAGATTCCAGAGTGCTAAAAGTTTAGCTAAGAAAATAAGATGCAAGTTCTTCCATGCCCTCCTCTAAAGCTCTTGTGATGTTTATATAGCAGGGTATTCATTTGGATGTCTCTTGGCAGGCTGGTGCAATATGTGCAGCAGTATTTGACAGAGGTAGTGGTCCTCTATTGTCCTTTGGGACCACATACTCAACCAGGTATTTTGGGGACTGTTTGTCCCTACTGCTGCGCCTCAGTGTACTCGAGTGGTCCTGGGGGTTTGTTACATTGCCACCCCTATGAAGACGAACCTTGTCCTCAAGGTTCAAGTCTGGAAACTGATGAGTCAGTGTAGGAAGGTCTTCCCAAGTGGCCTCAGAAGGAGGCAACCCCTGCCATTTGACCAAGAACTGGGTTATTTGATGTCCTCCCTTTGTGACAATACGCTACTCCAAAATGTCCTCAGGTGTGAGCCGCAGAGATGAGTCTTGGCCGATAAGATCAATGGGAGTAACTTGTTTATCAAGGTTCCCTAAAAACTTTCGCAGAACCGAAACATGAAAGACAGGGTGTATTTTTTAGGAAGATGGGAGATCCATTTTGTAGGCAACCTCACCCACACGATGGAGCACCTTAAATAGACCAAAGAATCTTCGACTAAGTTTTGTATGATGCTGAAGGAGAATAGAGAGCTGCCTGTAGGGACGTAATCGAACATATACCCAATCT
>NW_025874744.1:0-2320 GCF_002878395.1 Capsicum annuum | reverse complement strand
AACATACGCAACACAACTTAAGGGAGGACTCAAGGAGATAGAACGAAGCACATTTAGCTGAAGTTTTTCTATACACGCGAGATACAAAAGAATGGTGATATTAACCTACAACAGATTTATTCAAGTAACAATGTGACTGATTTATTCACCAAGTATCCTCTAATTCAAACTTTCAAGAAGATGGTGCACAAGATAGGGATGCAAAGTTTCAAAGATGTTCTCATTAGGGGGAGTTAATATGCGTTGTACTCCTTTTTCCTTCTGAGATTTTATCCCTCTGGGTTTTCCTTGAAAGGTTTTTAATGGGCAAGCCAATAAACGTATTGTTAGAGATATGTACTCTTTTTTATTCACTATATTTTTTTCCACTAGGTTTTTTCTAGTAAGGTTTTAACGAGGTACATTATCTATCAATTAGACATTCAAAGGGGAGTGTTATAAATATATTATCATATAGAGTGAATGTCTACTTTACCATATATAGTGAATCTCCACTTTTTAATATATAGTGAATGTCTATTTATGGAGAGTTAGAAACCCCAAGGTTACTTTTTCCCTATAAATAAAGGAGTTTTCATTCACTATAATTAACCCCATCAAGAGATCTCTCAAAAAAAAAAGTAATCACTCTCTTTTCTCTTTCTATTCTTCTTCTTCTTTGCTGTATATTTCATAACAGTTTTATCCTTTTTCTAATCATTATAAAATAATGGCTAATCAAGGCCTTACAAAGATGAACAACATGAAGGATAGCTGATTTAGGATTTAATAATCCCAGTAATTATGATCTTAACAGCCCGTGGCCAATAATTATAGTCTCTTTTATTATAAAAACTTTGGCATTAGATAAGAAAAAGTTAAAGTAAAAATTTATAAAATGTGTGTTTTTAGATTTGAATTCTTATGGGGATTATATATTGAAATAGACTCCGAAACTTTGAGGAAGAAAAAAGAGCTTGCGGGCTAACTATATTTAAATTTATTTGTTGAGGTAGGTTACGATTTAATTGGAGTTCATACTCGATTTAATTGTGTGTATATTCCTAAATTGGATACTGGTTGACTGGTATTCGGACATGCTTGAAATTGATAATGTTTGGATTGTTGAGGCGTGTATAAATAATTATTGAAAATTTACTTGATGAAATTGTCTTATGACTTTAAGTGTACTTGTGAACTTGGTACATCGTATTATATGTTTTGTGGTAGTTTAAATTTTATATTAATATTACTTATTCATGGTGTATCGGGTACAACGCCGGTATGAATATGATTATGTTGGATTGGGTACCACGTCGGTATGGATATGTATATGTTGGATCGGGTTCCACGCCGGTATGGATATGTATATAGTGGATTGGGTACCACACTGGTACAGTACATGAACATAGATTGTTCCCTACAGGTCATGACTATTTGGACAAAAATAAGTAACATAGCATGTGTGTACATATTTTTGTTGAGTTTGTGAATATTTACAGTATGATTGATACTTTTGATGGTTATGTGGCTTGTTTGAGAGCACTGTTTAATCTGTTATTGTTGTATTGTTGATTCATTAGGTATTTATTATGTGATGATGCTTGTCTACTTATTTTTTTATTTATGTTGTGTACATGTTATTAGATTGAGTTGGCCTATGATACCTACCAGTACATAGTACTTTGTACTGATACTACCTTGTACTCTTCTTGTAACACCTTGAATAGTCGAGCTAAAAATAAAACAAATTGGATCGCTCTTCATATGTGCTTAGACCTGAATCTAGAAATTTTATTGTATTTAAGTGTAAAGGTCATGTCTAAAGTGATGTAGGGGTGTTTGATATAAATTAAGGGCATAAGGTATGTCTAAAATAAATTTGAGTTGAAAGGTCCTTTAATGGCTATGTTTTCGTACACAATCATACAAGGATCAAGTTCAAACAAGAATATATCCTTGAATTATTAGAGTTACGTGAACCATTACCTATCAAGTTAAAGTTTATTGAATCTTCTTTCCAACTCCACCAATGGCTCATCAATCCGAGTCCTGAGTAAAAAGTTATGTGTGGTTTATTAGTAATAGTTAAAACAACCATATACTAGATGAAAATTTCTTTTTTGTATTTACTTCTCGCATTCTTGGAGGGTGATTTCATCGTTTCCTTTTCCCATAATCCCCAATACATTTCAATACTCTTTTAATCACTCTTTCTTCCATCAGTTTTCTACATTAAAAAGTCCCCCTATTTTCCCTCAATTTTACATGTTAAAGACCTCACTTTCTCCATAAGCTTTTATTGTATTTTCCCCATCAGTTTTTTTTCATATGATATTCA
>NW_025874743.1:0-3194 GCF_002878395.1 Capsicum annuum | reverse complement strand
AATTATAGTCAAATATTGTTCAACAAAACAAAATAAGAAAAAAAGCATATGGAGTGGTGACAGGGTGTGCCATAAAATATGTAAAAATGGTGTCGAAAGGAACAAAGTGGAAATTCAACCTTTTGCTTACTTTATTTAGTGGTGTACCATTAGCCTTCTTATGTTAATTGTTTTGTACTTTTTCCTCTAAATAAAAATGCAAAAACAGGTCATTATCGTGCTTTTTTTCTTTTTTGGTTCTTTATGAGGGGTCAGTTTATAAATAAATCAAAAAGATAAAATAAAAAAGGGAAAAATTTTAGAGGATAAAATTTGTAGTCATTAAACTAATGATCCCAATATTTGTTTTATTATTCCACCTAATTCTTTAGGAGTACATTTAAATTGAGGTGGGGTTTTGTGTTCTTTCTAGTTGAGCAAATGATCATTAGAATCATATAATTTAATCATAAAGATAAAAAATTAAAGTGGAAATACATATAATTGAACTATAGTTAAATAGTAAAATTTTCTATAAAAAGCATTTATCTAGCATTCATTTATTTGACGTAAAAATTATATGTAGATAAATATTGATGTTTTGTTGCTTCATTCGGTGTTCGATATCTGTATTAGAGCTCGATTAATTTGAACTTCCGTCATGTAAGAATAATTTGTTGATAAACTATTATGAAATGCCACTTATGAAACTTGTTTTTCATATTTTCATTAAAAAAGTTTTTTTTCGTGATCTTTTTTTCTTAGGTAACTAACTTTGTATTAGTAATCACCTGAATAATATTTACAAACCAGTCAGCTACCACAATCAACTTAATCAGAAATAAAAAAAATCACAATCCTCTAGGTCTGTTTTCAATAAACTGGAGAAGAATTGCCTGATCATATTCTTGGGAGTAATAAGTAGGCCTTGGCTTTGCTCATATATATGTTTAACCTCAAAGATCTTTTTAATCATTCAACATGCTTGCTTAGAGATTACCATATCATCTGGATTTTGATTCTTCATATACTAAGCATGGATTCATCTTATTCATAAGTTGTCTTGCTTATGAGTAAGATTCCAATAAACTCTTGCTATAGCAGCTTTGTTCCACCAGATCAAGTTAGTAATATTAAGACCCTCTGATGATTTTGGAAGATACACTTTGTTCCAAGCTACAAGAGCCTTTTTGGTGATGGTATTAGTTCCTGTCCAAACATAACTTCTACAATAGGCTTCTATAATTTTCACCACCTTGCTGAGAAGAAGAAACATTTGAGACCAATAAGCTTGGGTACCAAACAAAAACTGTCTGAACTAACTGCACACTTCCTGCATAGGATAATTTTTTGACAGTCCAAAAAGTTGTTCTTTGAATGATCTTAGTAATAAGAGGACAATGAAACACCAAGATATTTAAATGACAATTCTCCACAAACAAGTCCAAAATGTTCAAGGGTCTCATCTTTCACTTATTATTTCACCCCTTTAAAATAAGCACAACCTAATTTTATCTATATTAGTTTTCAGTCCAGAGGCTGCAGAAAATTAATTAAAACATATTGAAGAAGTTGAAGTGAATGAAAATCCCTTTTATCAAATAATAATAAATCATCAACATAACTCAGATGAGTCAAGTTCAATTTAGAGCATTTAGGATGATGCTTGAAAAAGCTCCTCAAGTGCAAATCACTTAACAATCTACTAAAATACTTCATGGATATGGCAAATAGGTAAGGAGGCAGAAGATTCCCTTACCTCAGCCCTTTACCAGCCATAAAAGGTTTAATATATTTTTCATTAATGCAAATTGAGTAGCTCACGGACTTTACACACTCCATGATTCAATCATTTACTTTGTTAGGAAGGTACAATCATTTCAGCATTTGCTGCAAATACACCCACTCCACACTATGATAAACCTTTTTGAAGGACTATTTTTAGCATGCACCTAGCAGAGATAATGCTTTCTAGCATAAGCTTGCACCAACTCGTGTGCTAGACTGAAATATTTCTACCTGTTATAAACTCTGCTTGTGTTTCACATATTATGGAGGCTGTCACTTTCTTCATTCTCCTTGCCAACACCTTAGAGATCATTTTATATAGCACTGTACAACAGCAAATAGGTTGTATTCTTTAACTGACTTAGAACTCACTGGTTTAGGTAATAAAGTAATTTTTGTACATTTTGCTTGTACTGAAGAATTCTTGAACTGCAACAATCATATCAGTCTTAATGACAGGCATAACAGCTCTAAAAAAATATCGCATTATAACCATCTACACCAGGAGATTTATCGGCTCCAATTTAATTAAAACTCTTTATAATTTCAGTTTCAGTAACTTATTTGCTCAATTTAAATTATTTCTTATGATTAAGTACCGGTCCCATCTTCATAGTTTATTTATTTATTGTTGGTAACATGTCTGCAGCTGTGCTCGTAAACCTTTGTTGAACATCAGTATTTCTTGTTTGAAAGCATCAAGTTTTTTAAGGTTAGTACCTGCAAGTATGTATCCTTCACAAATACAGAGAAATTTTTTATACCGCGGTATGAATGTTATGGTATTTGGTAGGAGTTTTAAATTATTATGGTATTTGGTATTTGTTGAAATACTGTATACCGCACCGAAGTTTTTTAATAATATATAAAACTCATATATATTATATTTAAGATTATTAAATATATTTATATACCATCCATTAGTCAATTGATCATAAAAGTAACTTTTATTCAGAAGTAAATTTTTTGAGAAGCTTATTATTTAGGAGTACTATATTTAAGTTTAGGTAATATTGTTCAGAGTTTGCATCTTGGACTACTCAATCATTATTGAAATGTTCTTTTTGTGTTATTAATTAACGAATAATAGTTGTTAGTCTGATATGTTTTTAAAGTTTAAAGTTATAATTTTTTATTTGAATATATGTAAGTCGAAATCAAATAAAGTATGGTTACCGAATTACCATACCGTATAATACCAAAACCGAACTTAAAAATACCGAACCATCCCGAACTAATTTGGTATGGTAATGGTATTGTTCTTTTAAATACCGAAAACCAAAGTTACCGTACCGAAGTTTAAAATACTGTACTGTATCATACCACGCCCACCCCTAGTCGTGACAGAATGGTATCAGAGCCGCTCCTGTGTCAGCCCTGTCGATGTGGGTCAGAGTTCAAACTGGGTATAGGCGAATCCCGGTAAG
>NW_025874742.1:0-1047 GCF_002878395.1 Capsicum annuum | reverse complement strand
TGTAGATAGTGGCTATTGTGGTATGTGCTAAATATGAAGACAGAGAAAGAGTTTCTTTGTGGGATGACATTTATTCTCTATGTCACACTATTAGAGTTTCATGAATGGCTGGAGGGTATTTTAATGTTATTATGAATGAGGATAAAATTGGAGGTCTGCCAGTGTATCCTAATAAATATGTGGATTTTGTCCTTTGTCTCAACTCTTGTGAATTATTTGATGTTAAGTTTAAAGGGAGTCCTTTCACATAGTGAAATAACAAGGCTGATGAGCAGCATATATTCAAGAGAATGGACAAAATATTCGCCAATCAAGAATTTCTTAAAATTATGGATTGTTTTGAGATGAAACACTTAGCCAAAACAAGGTCAAATCATGCTCCTTTATTGTTATTTTATGGTGATCACAGCTAACAATTTTATAAATCTTTTAGATTTTTAAAATTTTGGACTGAAAAAGAGGAATTCAAAAATGTGGTAAGACAAAATTAGGTTTCGGAATATTGGTAGGGTATATTTATTATGTTGAAGCATAAAATAAAGAAGATTAAAATGGCACTGATTGAATGGAGCAAAGTTATGAATGGATATATCTTCAAATAGTTAGCCATTAGGGCGGATATTGTAAGAATTAAGAACTTGTTTGAAGAAAATCCTATTACTATTAATAGAATGATCCTACAGGGGCACAGGCTAAGTTGAGACAATACTTGCATTTTGATAAAGAATATTGGAGAAAAAAGGTTGATATTCAGTGATTCTCTACAAAGGATAGAAGTACTAGATTCTTTCACAGGTTGGTTAATAATAGAAGAAAGAGACTAGAGATCAACAGAATTCAAAGGTCTGAGGCTCTTGGGCTGAGAGTAATTCTGAGATGGCTTCAGAAGCAATTGAGTTTTACCAATAACAGTTTAAAAGTTCAAGTTAGACTGATGATTTATCTTTAATTAATTTAGTCCCTAAATCAGTCACAGAGGAAGAGAATGATTTGTTGTAGGTGATTTCAAACACTGAAGAAGTCAAGAGGATGGTTTTTGAGTTGAAT
>NW_025874741.1:0-1140 GCF_002878395.1 Capsicum annuum | reverse complement strand
GGGTTTTGCCTGGAGGTTATGATGATGTGCATGGAGGTTTTGGATTCGGCGATAGGGATGACGAGGGAGCTACTCTGTTTGATTTTACTAGGGCCTTTGGGTTGGTGGTGGTGAATTCGAGCTTCCCTAAGAAGGAGGATCACCTAATTACCTTTCGAAGCGAGATAGCCAAGACTCAGATCGACTTTCTGTTGCTTAGGAAGGAGGATAAGGCTCTTTGTAAAGACTGTAAATTCATTTCGAGTGAGCATCTTTCGACCCAGCACAGACTTCTGGTGATGGACTTGACTATCAAGAAGGGCAAGAAGAGAATGGCCGAAGAGGGTCGGCCTAGAATTAGGTGGGGTGGCTTGACACCGGGTACTGCATTAGAGATTAAGGAGAAGGTGGCATATTTGGGGGTGTGGAGGTGCAGGGGGTACGTGGAGACTATATGGGATAGGGCTGTCAGTTGCATCACGGAAGCTGCTAGAGAAGTTTTAGGTGTTTTGAGGGGTCGGACAGGTCGACATAAGGGAGACTGGTGGTGGAATGAAGAAGTTAAGATGAAGGTGGAGACTAAGGAGGGAGAGTAATGATGCAGAGGAGAAACGGGTGAATAGGGAGGCCTACAAAGTTGCTAGAAAGGAAGCTAAGCTTGCAGACGGCAGATAAGACTGTAGCGTTTGAGAGCTTGTATGCGGGGTTAGATGCGAAAGGCGGGGAAAAGAGGTTATATCGGCTTACGAAGGCTAGGGAGAGGAAGGTTCGGGACTTAGACCAAGTGAAGTGCATTAAAGGGGAGGATGATACTGTTTTGGTGGAAGATGTCCACATTAAGAGGAGATGGCAAGAGTATTTCCATAGGCTTTTGAACGAGGAGGGGGATAGAGACATCGAGTTAGGAGAGCTGGAACACTCGGAGGAAAGATGTGATTTCAGTTATTGTAGGCGTTTTAGGGTGGAGGAAGTCAGAGAAGCTATTCATAGAATGCGAAAGGGAAGAGCGACGGGGCCTGATGAGATTCCGGTGGATTTTTGGAAGTTTATAGGTAAGGTTGGTTTAAGGTGGTTGACTGATTTGTTTAAAGACATTTTCAAGACGGCAAGGATACCGGAGGCTTGGAGGTGGAGTACGATGATTTTGTTATATAAAAATAA
>NW_025874740.1:0-4660 GCF_002878395.1 Capsicum annuum | reverse complement strand
CAATGCAATAAGTAAACAATATCATCAATCTTTATAGAAAGTCTGCATGCTGATATAAATGACTCACATAGCTTGAGTAAAAGCTGAAATCTTAATCTCATAAATCATGTATAATGAAGCATATAGTATAAATCTCGTGAGTCATTCTATTTACTTCTAAAATCTATATTCTCTATCGTATTCACAAAACTTGTAAGCAAGAGAAATCTTAAAAAGATAGATTTCAAAACTTATACTTTTATCTCATGGAAAGTAAAACGTCTTTGAAACTCAAGGACTCAGGACTCTTTGAAACTTTAAGACTTGGGAACTCTGTGACTCTTAAAATTACATAACTTTGGACACTCAGGAGTTTCTTCTAACCAACATAAACTATGTGAGCTACGTGGAGTCCAACGTCTTGTCTTTCTAAGGAAGAAACCTCACATTGGGGAGAGGCATCATACTCTTACCAGGGAGTATAACCTCAACTTAGTGATCACTATCTCGGCCTCGGGTCCATAAATCTCAGTCCTACGGTGGCACGTAGTTCTGGGGGTATAAGACCTCGAAATTATATTCAACTCGGTGCTAAATACTACTCCCATACTTAGCTCAGAACTCTTAAGAAATCGACCTCAAATAACTTAAGGGTCTATACTGAAGATCAAAATGTATTACTATTTGCTTTAATGGAACATCAATGTGGATTCTAACTCTATTAGGACCAAAAAGGTCAAATATTTCTCAATAATCTCAAAGTACTCAAATCATAGGAGCTTATAGCACAGAAGTTCATAAAATTGCAATTCTCAAGTAGGGCTTAGTGGCCCATAGTTCAATCTCAAGTTAAGACTCATCACTTGTACTTAGGACTCAAAATGTAAAGCTTTAATGCATCAAACTCATATTTAAACTTCATGCTCAACCATCATCTTAAAAAGCTTACAATCATCTTAATCAAGATATTGGAAAAATAACTCATAATATGAATCTCATGATTTCAACATCTCAAAATTCATGCTTTGATAACAAAACATTCATAATCATCTTAAAATCTGGAAAATTCAGAAATAGGCACAGAAATATAAACAAAATCATGTAATTAACTTTTAAACCATGGGAAATCACATAACCTTGCAAATAATGATAATAGGTATAAACCCTAACTTGGTGTTCATGGAAATCATAGTAAAATTTAGAAATTTATATCTTAAAAGATGTTTTTGTGCACAAGAACACATGGATTGTTCTTGTTCAAACCCCACATACCTTAGATTGATAAACTTGGATAAATAACTTGCTTGCAAAATGTTATTGGAACTCTTGAATGAGGGTTCTTGGAATTCTTGCAACAAGAACCTGGAATCTTGACTTAAGTTGGAGAATTGATGGAGAAATCTTGAGTTTCTTGGAGGAGAAGTTTGATGAACTAGGGTTTTTGGTTGAGGAATTTTTTAGAAAGATGGTATATGATGCTTGTAATGACCTTAAATTGGGTGTTTGGATGATTTAAGTGGCTTGGAAAAAGTTCAACATACCCTTTTTAACTTCTGAACAAAACTGGAAAATATAACTGGGAGCCCGATTTTATGGGCCACCGTGATTGCCACTATCGCGGTGGCTCACTGGAAATTGATGAATGGGAATCTGAGGGTCACCGTGATGCAAAGCCATCGCATTGTCCTACTGTTTAGGACCTAAAACTTCAGTGCGATATGCGACAATCGCGCTAGGCTACTGGAAACTGACAATAAGGATATTACTCCTCTCCGTGACGCGCTAATGGTCTGAATGATGGTGTTTTATGACAAGAACTTCAATTAGCCATAACTTCTTTTTTGGTTATCGGATTTGGGCGAATCTTATATCGTTGGAAAGATAATTTAATTTCCCACACGATAAAAAGTCAAAATTAGGAGAATTCTATATGATTTAAACATTACTCACTTTATAAGTCATTTCTCAATCTTATAGAAATGAAATTAGGCTTAAGAAATGTTCGGGGTATTACAATATCTCCCCCTTGGGAACATTCATCCTCGAATGTGGCTAGCTAGACTAAGAATACAGAGGAAAACCAAGGGTGCACAGCTGAAATAACTTGCTAAAATGATTCTACCTCATTCTAAACCTTTGAGTTCTTTTGTGAGTGCATGAACTTATAATCAGAATAACTACATAGCTGAATCTTTGATTAGAAAGGATCCGAATGAGGGAAGACTATCACCTTCTATTGAACTTGTCTTTACTTATCGTAAGGAGCTAATTCATGCTGAGAGTTTAGAACTTGCTTGATGTGCTCATGGTGTGATCATACTTATAAATTGCGAAGTGATAGTTTATGCATGCATAAATCATGAGAAAATAAGGCTAAGATTACACAATGGGTATTACACTATCTGAGCTGGAACACTTGGAAAATGAAGATCGTTCAGTGAATGCTTATGCACTGAATCATGACTAGATATCTGAATTCTGAAACTGATGCCTGATACATATACTAAGATGAATTCACAAATTTTCATGGGTGCAAACAACTATTTACTGGAATTACCATACTTATGAAACTTCAAGTAGTAAGACCAGACTAGTTCGGAAAATGAAAAACTATATGAAGTCTATCTGTCTGATTGTTAAACTAGACTGATGGCTATCCAAACCGAATCATACTAAATACTCATACTAAAGTGGAGTATTTCATCAATACCCTCCTAGTGAGTTCTAATGATATGAGGGAGAAAAAAACTTTGGGCATGACCTGAAAAAGGCATCTGAATAAGAGATTACAATTTTCTACGACTCTATAGCTTGGAACATAGCCCCTTTAAATCGTAGGCTGGGATAGCATTTCTGGGCATTAGGCAACGCTGTAAGGTTATACATACTTCTAAAATATTCTCTCAACTATTCCCTTCCCTTAAAGACCATACTCATTGATTCATCTTCTAATTCTCGCATGGCAATTTTGGAGGCGAAGCACTAGATTTGGAGGAAGCCCGGAGCATGACAGTTTCATCAAACACAACATCCCTACTAACTATAACCTTTCTTCTTTCTAAATACCAAAGCTTATAACCTTTAATACCAAGCTTATAACCCATAAATAAGCACTTAACAGATCTAGGTTCCAACTTTCCATTATCAACATGAGCATACGTAGGATACCCAAATATCCTCAAATTAGAATAACTAGCAGGAGTACCAGACCATACCTCTTGTGGAATCTTTTTATCAATCGCAACTGAGGGAGAGCGGCTAATAAGAAGACAAGTTGTGGAAGTAGCTTCAGCCCAAAAAGACTTGGATAAAATAGACTTAGAGAGCATGCAACGCATCTTCTCCAGTATAGTCCTATTCATTCGTTCAGCCACACCATTCTATTGTGGAGTATGACAAATTTTCAGGTGCCTCATAATTTCTTCTGACTTGTACAGAGTATTAAATTCATTAGAATAGAACTCTAGATCATTATCAGTCCGAAGGTGTTTTACCTATTTCCCTATTTACTTTTCAATCATAATCTTCCACTCTTTGAAAGCAGGCAACAGATCATTCTTTTGCTTCAGGAAGAACACCTAAACTTTTTTGGAATAGTCATTAATAATAGGCAATAAATAATTTTCACCTCCTCTATAAGGTACTCTAGAAGGACCCCAAAGATCAGAATGAATGTAATCAAGTGTTTCTTTAGTTGAGTGGATGCCTTTAGTTAATCTGACTCACTTCTGCTTCCCAAAAACACAGTGCTCACAGAACTCCAATTTGGTAATACTCTGCCCATCAAGAAGTCCTCTCCTGCTTAGTTCAACCATCCCATTTTAACTCATATGCCCCAGGTGCATATGCAAAAATTTAGCAATGTCACTTTCTAATAGAGAGGAAGTAGAAATAGTTGCATTACCTGTAACAGTAGAGCCTTGTAGGACATACAAATTTGTAGAATTTCTATATCCCTTAATCATAACAAGAGAACCTTTAGTAACCTTTAGGACTCCACCTTCACCAATGTACCTATAACCGTTCAAATCAAGGGTACTCAAGGAAATAAGATTTCTTTTCAGGTCTGCCACATATCGCACATCATCGAGTGTACTCACAACCCCATCAAATATCTTGACCCTGATTGTTCCAATACCAACTATCTTACAAGGTGTGTTATTTTCCATCAACACAGCACCTTTAGAGACTGTTACATATATTGTAAAACAATCCCGATTACGACATATATGAAACGTGCAAGCTGAATCAAGAATCCAATCCTCATAGAGTTTGGAGTAACCATCAGAAACTACCAAGATTTATCCATCACTACCTCCATCTTCCATAAAACTGGCTTTACCGGACTTCTCTAGTTGGTTTTTCTTTAATTTTGGAACTTCTCTTTTCTCTCTATTCTGTAGCGCCCAATACTCGGATTTGATATGGCCCTTCTTTCGCAGTAATTATAGCTTTTGTTTCTATTTTTGGATTTGGACCTAAACCTATCATCACCCCCAGAATTCCTATCACGAGTTCTTCCTCGAACAATGAGACCATTTCCTTGAGTCCCCGACCCATTAACAAGATATTTTATCTTCTCCTTAGAGAACAACGCATCAAAAACTTCATCAATCATCAGGGTATCACAACTATATAAAATCGTATCCCTAAAGGTCATGTATGATGCAGGTAGCAAACA
>NW_025874739.1:0-1463 GCF_002878395.1 Capsicum annuum | reverse complement strand
GTCAAAGGAGGTCCATCTTCATCATGAATCTTCCCTTTCCACAACTATAAATAGGGTTCTTATAATTCAGAAAAAGAACCCCAAAACTCTAACAAGAAACAAGATAAAGCTCGTGGATCAAAGACTGTAATTTCTCTACAAAGTTCAAGCATTCAAATAAAGTTCATCAAGATTCAAGATCAAGACCGTAATATTCAAGAACAAGCTCAAAAGCCCTTGAATTCAAGCACAAGTCAAGATCAAGTCCCTCAAATCAACAAATCAAGTTCAAATTCAAGATCAAGCTTTAAGCCCTTGAATTTATATTTGAAAAGATGAATCAGAGGATTTATAGAGATTGTAACACTCACATATTGAAATCAATAAATTGATTGTTGCAATATTTTCTTTTTTCGAAATTATTTATTTTTGGTCTCAAAATTTTACTGTCCAACAAATTCTGACACGCCCAGTAGGACAATCTCTACCTCTCATCTCAACTTTTCATACTTCAAAGTTTAAGAACACTGAAATGACTTCCAAGAAGGTCAACTCTCAATCAACTGCTTCCAAGGCTGCTGATTCAAAGTTCTCTGCTGAAGTAAAAAGTATCCTTAGTGTTACTTTTTGAAGCTTGGGAGCTATCACAAGGAGCAAGGCAGGCTAGCTAGGATAACAAACACATCCAGTGTCGTCCGCGCCAACTTCAGTTTTAGATTCTTTAATCTCAAAAGGAACGAAGTCCAACGTAAGTGCTCCTAAGCAATGTGGCGGAATCGCTTAAGAGGACTCTAGCTCTACTTGAGGACTCCGGTTTCAAATAATCTAGCGCAAAGAGCGATGGTCATTCAATAAATACGTCATGTCCACTTACACTGCATAAGCTGAGCACTTCCAAGATCAACTTATGCGACAATCCATGTTACTCTCCAACATCTCCAGTGATTATTCAAGCAATGGTGACTGATGCCTCGTCTATGAAGGAGCAGCTTGCAAATCTGACAAAGGCAATTGAGGGCCTAACCAAATATGTTCAGAATCAAGATGCTCGAATTGATAAGATAGTGGATGGGATGGAAGGCCTGGTAGACAGAGAATCTAGTCATGCACCAGAAAAATCTCTAGAGGCTCACGAGACAGAACATCCTGTGAAACAAACACTACCAACTAAAGTGGTGCAAGTTTCTTCTGAGGGAATAATCCCGATTGAGCAAGTGAAGGAATTCATCGAAGGAACCCTCAAAGACAAGTATGATGTTGTCACTAAGTCTTCCCTTGCGTATGCCAAGCCTTACACGACTAAGATTGATAGCCACAAAATGCCTGCCGGCTATCAACTCCCCAAAAAAATTCAACAATTTGAGGGCAAAGATAATCTAAAACAATATGTCGCACACTTTGTTGAGACATGTAATTGTAATACCCCACATGTTTCAAAGCTAGGAAGTGAATAAGTTTTCCTACGTATGAAACCTCCTATCTTG
>NW_025874738.1:0-1762 GCF_002878395.1 Capsicum annuum | reverse complement strand
ATCAAAATCCCTAATGTAGTTTGTGAGGGAGAAGAGGAAGATTGATGTTTTTTTTTTATAATAAATGACATTGTGTGCTTGGTAACGTTAAACACAAATAATAGATTTATGTATTAGTAAATACAATGAATGAATTTATTAAGAAAATTATAAGAAAGAAATTAAAATGAGAAAAAAACTTCAAAAATAGGAAAAAGATAAATCACAATCCTGGCTTTATCAACATGCCTTTAATCCTGTTATATATATATATATATATATATATATATATATATATATATTTCCTCAGTAGTTAAATACGGAAAACTTACTATAAAAGTTTAATTGAACTTAAAGTCATATATATTAGAATAATAATTTAATGAGAATTATTTATCAAAAATAGGAAATGATAATTTTATTTTTCTTTGAAGACAAAAAGTTAAAATAATATTTGTAAGGATTGTTCGCATGTGTGTATTACATACTAATTGTTGTGTGTATATTATATTATTATGTACAATATTTTTAACTATTTAAGATAAAAATTAAAGTTAAATAGGAAAATAATAACTCACTATGCACTAACAATTAAGAAGCAGAATTAAATATAATGAATAAACTTTCATATAATTGATATCAATTTGAGTTTGAAGTCCCACTTGTAAGTATAGCTCACCGAATCAGTCTCTTATTTAGGTATTATGAATGATGGAATCAGAAGATGTTTATCCCCCTTCCCCCCCAAACTCCCAAACCCTCTCTACTTTGGCTAGATATCTTTGAGGCTACGGTTAGAAACTGGTTGCACCTAATTCGTGAAGAACCAACCAATTTTCTGGACAACTAAAGGCCAGCCATGAGATCATAATCATCAAGAAGTTGTGCATGCTCATCTCTCAGCTGCAATTAACTACATAAAGAAGTGACTGTTGGGCTTTGGTTAGATGGTGAAGGTAGTACTGCATGAGATGTGTTGTAGGCATATGCAGAGGCGTTTTTAGGATATTTAGATTTTAGAGTTGTGATCCAAATTTTGTTGGTCTGGACCTGAAAGTATGAACCTTTATGTTCTTGGGCCTAGGACTTATTTGTATGCACATATTATATAAGTGCATATAGTGGTTTGTTTTGTGTATTTAGAAATTACGTCTCTCTACATTGTACTCCTCTCCTTTCATTATAGTGAAACATTCTCTGCCTCTACTCGTGGTTTTTCTCGCAAGGGTTTCCACATAAATCTTTGTATTGTTGTTCTCTTTCTGCTTGTGGTTTGCTTTATTTTTGACGATTCATAACAAACTAGTATCAAAGCTTGTTGGATTGTTCTCTCGGGGATGGCAACCATGAAGTATGATATTTAGCTGTTGGATCACAACACCAGATTTTCATTATGGTCGGTAAAGATATGGGCTGTGCTCCTGCAGATGGATTTAGATGATGCTTTATTAGGTTTTGATAAGATGCCCTCATCGTGGACAGATGAGGACAAACAACGTAAGGATCAAAAGGCTCTATCTCAGATCCACCTTCATTTATCTAATCAGATTTTACAGGATGTTTTGAAGGAGACCACAACCACTGCATTGTGGTTGAAACTGGTATTGTTGTGTATGACAAAGAGCCTAACAAGTAAGCTGCATCTCAAGCAATGACTTTATTCCCATCGTATGTCTAAGGGTGCGTCCTTAGAGGATCACCTATTTGTATTTAAGGAAATTGTCTCTGATTTAGAGACCTTGGAGGTTAAGTACGATGAGGAAGATCTAGGATTTATTTTGTT
>NW_025874737.1:0-1288 GCF_002878395.1 Capsicum annuum | reverse complement strand
GTGGAAGTATTCAATTGTGAGTAGGAAAAAAATGATACCAATCAACAACGCAAGCATCTAACCAAATAAATAAAAGTGGATAACCAACTACTGAGGAGGAGTAGATGACCCTTAGATTAGAAGATCTAAACTGTTTCTTATTTTATACAATTTAATCGAGGACAAATGTAATTGAAAAGTTTGCAATGATCAAAATACTCATGTAGTAGTCACACATAATTAATGATAAGACAGCCCCTATAGGAACAAGTTACACCTCATGTACATGAATACACCCTGCCACATTGTCTACTAATTCAGAAGATACTCAATAACTCTTGCCTCGGGGAAAAGACTTTCCATAAGGCAAAGAAAAAAATATTCTTCGATAATAAAACATAAATATAAAAAGATACCAACAAATGAATCAGTAACAATTCTACATTGTATGCTTTACGTTATCGCATAAAAAATAGCCGACTCAATTTTAGAAGTCTGTTTAAACTTTACATAATTGTATAAAAATAGCTAAAACCCTTTCATATGCAGTTATTTTCAATAGCTACAAAACTAAACTACTCCTCATGGTACGTCCTCTTCCTCTTTTCCTTTCCAAAGAATCTGCCAACTTTTTTTGTAATGTTGTCTTTTATACCAGCTTGTAGTTTTCTCTTTCCATAATCCCACAGCAAAGCTCCATACCTCATGCAAACATAACCAATGTTAATCTCTTTAGGAATATCTCTACCATGAATGACATATTCATTAAACGCACAAACAAATTCTCCACAATCACTATGATACAAAATAGATATATCACGTGAATATATGGAAAACAACAAAAAAATGAAGTGAAATGAACATTTAAAAAATAAATACAATAAGATACCATTGTGTTTGTTGTGGTAACTCATCAACCATTTTTATCGGTAAAGTGTCATTTTCAGATTTGTCAATGCCCTTCTCAAGATAGAAATTGACCTTTTGTATAAAATACGGTATCAGCGTTTGGTAAGGTAGCATCACTTTTTGAAAAACTTTATCACTGCGCCTAGTACGGTTGGAGTCGTATATATATATGCTCCAATCAGTAAAGTCAAAAAATCCCAAAATCCAGTGTCTATGTTTAGATTTTTCTCGTGGAACATAAATTGGAAATAACACATAGTCAATCTTGTTTCACGATACGTTTTCATCACAATATAAGCCTACGATATACTCCTCAACCTCATGTTTCTCGTGGATGATAGAAAAATATTTCTCATTTACCATAAAATCTTGATAAAGAGAATCAATCTTGTTTCTAAAT
>NW_025874736.1:0-2620 GCF_002878395.1 Capsicum annuum | reverse complement strand
TAAAGTCAGTCATGAAGGACTATACAATTAAGGAGAAATTTCAAACGTGAAGTGAAAGGTCAAGTAAGAAATGGTACGTACGTTTTATATCATTTTGATCATGTTTAAAATGAGTTTGGATATGTATTTTGGTAGTATTAAAAATATTGGATGCAGTTATACATTGTTTTGCAAATCAAAAAACTGCAATTTTTTCAGTTATGAGAGATTCTGGAATGTTTATAATAAGAGAATTCATACCTCAACATACATGCCTGGTGAAGGACAAGGTTGATGCAAAAGTACATGCTACTAGTATGTTGATAGGTGGTATGATTAAAATAAAATTGAAGAACCACAAAAGAAAATATAGTGCGACCAAAATAAAAATTGACATGAAGGAAGAGTTTTGTATGGATTTGACATACACTTTATGTTAGAGGGCCAAGGAAAAGAGCATTAGAAGATTTGAGGGGTAAGCCATCTGCATCCTATGGAAAATTACCATCCTACTTATATGTTTTGAATAATACATATCCTGAGTCACATATTAGAATGAAGAAGATGGATGAGAATGAGCTCTTGTATGTATTTATAGCTCTCCGTGCATTCATTAAAGGATTCGATCATTGTAGACCTGTCGTAGTTGTTAATGGTAGTCATCTAAGAGGAATGTATACTGGTATATTTGTAACTACATGTATGATAGATGGACAAAATTAATATAATTTTATATTTATTTTATATTTACGTTGTAGAATTGGTTGCATGTTTATATGTATGTTTTGCATATCAGTTGAAAATACAAATGTCTAGTTGATATATTTATTTCTGTTTAAAAATATATATATTTCCAAAGTTTCATGGATGAAACTTGTTTACTTGATAATGTATGAATGTGATTTGCATTTGCATGTTAGTATATGTAATTGATGCTATTTCTTTGGTAAAATATACAGTTTTTGGATCTGTAATTTTAAAAAATACATATGAAATTATTATATGTATTTATATCTGAATGTCCAAAATATATTTATAATTACAGGTCATATATTTCCTTTGACATATGGTGTGCTTGATTTTGAAAATGATGCATCTTGGAATTGATTCTTTGAGAATCTAAAGGAAGCATATGGGGAAAGACAAAACATGTGTGTTGTATATGATTGAAATTCAAGGATCATAAAGACAGTTGGTGCTGTGTACAAAGATGTTCCGCATTATGCATGCATGTGGCATCTATGGATGATTGTGAAAAAACTTTACAGAAAATTACACGATGCATTATCGAAGATCTTTTATACAATGACCAAAGCATATTCAAAGACAGAATTCCACATGTTAATGGAAAAGATTGAAGTAGGTTATATTAGAGTGAAGAAATATTTTGAATTGGCTGGTTATGAAATATGGGCTAGGTCCTATGCAACAGTTCACCGAGGATGGACTATGACTTCGAACATTGTCGAGTCAATAAATAGAGTACTTGTATCAGCTAGAGAACTGCCAATTTATGATTTTCTTGAGAAAGTTCGATTGTTATTTGCAAAATAGAATTTCAAAAATAGGCGGGAGGCTTCATATACCTTCACAACACTCATTGGAAAGTTTAATAACATACTCAAAGAAAATGATGCATTATGTACTCGTATGATGGTATGATATTTTAGATTTGTTGAATTTATAATTCTGAAAGCATAAGTAATAGAATAACTTCCATTCAATTCTAAATTATTGGAAACATATAAAAATAAACAAAAAGAACAGTAAAAAATATTTTATGTATTCTGCATATGTATTTTTGGTACTGAAAATTCTTAACACTGCATATGTATTTACACACTACTTATGTATTTTTATAGCAAAATCTGAACACTACATATGCATTAATGTCTATAAATATAGTAAAAACCATCTGCATTTTCATATAAATATTTTTTTTAAATTTGTTTGTATTAAATATAAATTTATTTAAATATACAGTTGTCTACCAAAAATACGTATACTGGTGTAGTTAGAATTTATAATTCTGAAAACATATGTTGTAATCGTATATGATTTGCATCTTTTTGTAGCAGTGCATTTATATATTTCTTTTGATATCAGTTTGTACCTTCCATAGAATATGTGTATACGGTGCATGAAAAATAAAAGCACTTCATCGTTTGCCTCAAGGAAAGAACGTGCTCATGTAATTCCTTTCAACTCAATGAAATACCATATGCACATGCTTGTGCGGTGTTGGACAACAAAAATTTTTAGAAGGGATCATATTGTTCTGATTTGTTTAAGCCAAAAACTTTGTTGAAGATATATAGTATTCCAATCTATCCTTTACCACACCAAGATGACTGGATAATTCTAGTTGGCGTATTTGATGAAATAATACTGTCTTCGAAGTTCAAATGACCTCCAAGAAGACCTGAAAAGAAGGATCATGGAAAATTAAGCTGGGATATGTTTGGAAAGAAAAACATCTACTCATGCGGTGGTTGTGGAGTTAAGGGTCACAATAGACGTTATTGTAGAAAATATCACAAATGATACATTTGTTCTTCCGTATTATTTCTTAAAACTTTTTTTTTTTTAATAATAATGAACTATTTTTTTTGGATTAATACAGTTATGCATCATTTGATAA
>NW_025874735.1:0-5410 GCF_002878395.1 Capsicum annuum | reverse complement strand
ATGGTTTAAAAAAAAACTTGAAATTATAATTTGAAATTCCACATTAATTTTTTTTAAAAAATTTAAGATTTCATCGCATGATCTCAAATCTTATACCCAAACACTGAAATCTCATGTCCAAACATATACAAAATTAATATCCAGTTTCCTGAAAAGGAATTATGATCAAAGATATGATCAACAGTCCGCAACGTAATAATAATCGTAGTGACTCTTTCTGATTTTTTTAAAAAATTGTTTGTTAGTTTAGTTTTCGAGTCGCCACCTAACTTTTAAGGAAAAATTAGGAAAATCATTTTCGTAACATGAAAACTCTATTTTTAATTAGCGAAAATCGGTGAGATTCTAAGTAAAGGTTTTGATTACTCGAGAGGAAGGGATTAGGCACCCCTTAGAACCTATCCGAAGATAGTCCTTAAACTTAGTTTCAGAAAACATTTGAAAAATATTTGTTTTGTTATTTGCTAAAATAGTAACAAGAAAAAATTTATTGCTATATTTTATTTTTTATTTTTTGAAAAGGAGACTTAGGGTACAGAAAATGTAATGCCACCATATACAAGGAAATAATATAGTTATTGTAAGATATATGCATAAATATTTAAAAATATGAGAAAAAGTACCTTTTTTATAATAATATAAAGTATAAAATCTGATGATTTTACGAGAAAACATGCTTAATATGTATGAAGTTAATACATGAACAAAATTAATTATAAAGTAAGAAAGTATTTTTTTAATGTATGAAAGAATTTATTCAAAATAGATTTAAATACAGGAATATTTAGAAATACGTAAAAAAAAATTGTGAGAATCCATTTGATTTATGAAATTCCAATAGACTAAACGAAGTCGGAAATAAGATGTGATAGTAAAGTGCATTATATAATAGCGTTGAAATAACTTGTAAATGATGTAATAGTATGGAAAACAATAATAATAATAATAAAATGTGCCTTGTATACGGCAAAGTGAGAGTAAATATATACGTTGCATTTTAGAAACTTTTAGAATCTGAAAAGTTAAAAAAACTTTGAAATAAAGTTAGATATGAAACAAATACTTGAACTACGTCGAGTCAATAAAAAATTTGCAATTTGATAAGAACGTTATTTACAAAACTAATGCTTGACTAATTAAGATCATTTGTGACTTATTTGAAAAACTCTAATCAAGGCGCTAAATATCGTGAATTAATATTTTTGAAAATGAAGACAATTGCTGGCCGTTTTGATCAATTTTGAAACTGTGCTTTTCGTTTGCGCTTGTACTTAAAACCAAAATTTTACCTATTTTACTCTAAAGGATTTATTTGTGTATATAGAGTAATTGATTCAATAATATGGTGCTACTACACTTACAAACGTCGGATTGGTGAAAGATTGGCCGATTAACAAAATAAAAGCTAATCAGTCAAACAACTCAAGTCCACGTATTTACACGCTATATATTCATGAAACAAATTTCAGACCCAAGATAAATTCACCAAAACAACAGAACTAGTCTAGCCGTAACGGCAATCCAAAGCGAGCAACAACGAATTAAATACTCTATCAACCGAACGAGATAAAAGATGAATGAAGAAATTGAAGGGGCAAGTTTGCACCTTCTTTGGTGTAGCGAAACTAGGGCTCCGGTGTCAAGGAATGCTCTGGCGACTACAAACCCGCTCCGAAACTTCGAAATTGGACAGAAATTGGAAAGGAAACTAGGAAATTTTGAAAACCTTTTTTTCCTTTTCAACTCGTTTTGTTTTGGTTCTTCACCTCTGTCCCCCTAATCTCCGATGTTCAACCCCCGTCCTCAAAGGGGTGAGAATCCGGCAATTTATAGCCAAATTTGGACTCCAAAGTCCGAATTTGAGACAACGAATAAGTAAAAACGAGGGAAAAACAGAGAATTTGAATTTTTGAATTCAAATTTCTAAAGCAAATCTATTGATTTCAAACTTTTTCAGGGTACTTGTGGCGGACTTGACGTCAATGACGAGTTGTTACATCGTTTTAGGGCCTAATTTTCTTGAGTTCAGCGGGTTTCACGGAAAAGATGGGGCGGTCCGCGTGGAGGCGCAGCTATGTCTGCATATGGCTGCCATTTTTGTCGATGAAGAAGGGAAAAGAGAAGAGAGAAAGTCTTCGTAATGTTGTTTTTTGAGAGAGAGAGAAACAGGTCAGTGTATGGGAAAGGAAAATGCGTGTATTGGGAGCGTGAAAAGCCGTATAAAGGGCTGATTATTTAACTATAATTTGGACTGTCCGATCGTTTGATCGGACGGTTCAGATTTAATAAAAGAATAAAAGAATATAATAAATTATATGCATAAATATAAAAATAAGTAAATAATTAGAAACTTTGAGACTTATCGGACTAGAAATAATTTAACGGATTAGATCAAATTGTGTGGAATGGCAAAGCGGATATGGAAATTGTTCTAGATTTCGGGCTAATTTTCAAGCTTCTGAAATTTATAAATAAGAGTTGGATTTAGGATGAAAAATAAAAAAAAAAATGAATTTAGATTATTGTTGGTCTGAATACTTTTTTTGCATTGAAATTAATTTTATCGATACTTTCTTCTATCCTAAAATTATTTTGGTACGTACATAAACTATAGACATAATTTACATGTGTGTCCGATTTAATATTTTTTGTGATTAAATATTAACAAAATATATATATATATATATATATATATATATATATATATATATGAAGAAAATGAGAATATAATAAAAATATAAAATATATTTATGTAACAAAAAATATACCTATACATGGTCACAATAGAATAAAATTAGAGAATGCGAAAGCGATTATCAAAAGATATTTTTTTGTTATTTTGATGTTCAAATATTAAATTATATTTAATTAAAGATTTGATAATATGATTGAAAAAATAGATTTTTTTTTATTTAAAAAATAGAGATAAAAATATAAATCTTATTTCTTATTAATATTATTATTTTAAAATTAAGGAGCATTGATAAAATAATTAAAAGAAAAATAACGAGTCAAAATTGATGTCAACAAAAGATACATTGAAGCAACAATATAAGTGATATATGTGCATATATCATCCAAGTAAACTTATCTGACAGTCTAAGAGAAAATGAACAAAATTAGCTGACTGTTTTTTCGTGAGGTTGGAGAATGAAGAATAATAGAAAGGAACTTGTCAAAGACAGTAACATAGTGAGTTCGACATGTTTTTGCTTAACCCGACACTATTATACAAAATAGTTCTTTTTATAATTATTTTATATTTAAAATTTACTTGCTCAATTAATTTAGACAATATTATCTATGACTATAAAATGGGAAACACATTTTACTGCATTACTAGACATAGATATCTTTCTCACCGCAAATCAATAAAAAAATCGTGATAAAAACATAATTTTTCAATTATTTTTTATTGAATTAGCTCACTAAAAACAGACATAATAAAAAAATAAATTCTCATTAAAATACTGAAAACTTCTTAAATTTTTTGTGCAAAAATACTATATATATTTTTTTTACTGATTCAATCAAAATATTTCTATTATATATATGGGAATCCCAAATCTTCGTCGTCCTCACAGGATAAAAAATGGAACTTTGATTCTTTGAGGACATCAATCATCAACTTACACGTGTCTGCCATCTGCCACTTCCTTTCCTATTTCAATTTTGCACTTTTTTTCTCTTGCAAGTTCATTCCTACGTGTCTTTTGTACAGTTGATGTATATTGATGTTCTACTTCTTTCATTTCATATTAATTTTTTCTTTTTTTTTTTACACTCTTTTTAAAAAATAAGAAACTTTTTAAAATTAAATTTTTAAATATATTAAAAATTAATTATAAGAATAAAATTAAAAAAATATAATTAATTCTATTTTAATTTTATAAAATTGATAAGTAATTTAGAACATTTATTTATAGTAAGGATTACAACTGATTTAAGATAGAATAGAGAATATCTCTTTTTAGGAATCCTAACAAATTTTTTTAGTACACTTAGATAGTCACGCATGTTTATCATTTTTTTTATATATATTATTATATTTATCTTTATTTATTATTTTATAATATTTTTATTTGTATACTTATAATTGAATTATACATAATAGTAATCTTTTATAAATCTCTTCTTGTTCCTTATTAGATTGCTTGCTCTTTTTTACTTATTTCTTACATTAAAAATTAATTATTTTCCTAACTTATTTATTTTTGTAAATCACAAAAGATTTATAATTTTTTCTATATTATTATTATTAATAATAAGAAATTAAATAAAGTACTAATAGCCAAATTTAAATTTTTAAAACATAATTAATAAAGATAATTTAGTATGTTTTATTCTTAATATATTTGAATCTTAAGTTATTTGTCAAATTAAAGAAATAAGTAAAAAGAAATTGAGCGAGTATACTTTTCTCTCTCTTTTTCATTGTGCTTGATCTTTGTACTAAAAAAACTTCTCTTTTTATTTATTAGTTTAGCAAAGCAAGAGATATTTATTATTTTCTTTCAATATTATTGTTATCATTAAGTAATTATATAACTACTTAGTATAAGTGAGGATTTTGGAGGCTTGATCGTCCTCACAGGCCCAATATTTATCAATTATATACTTTCAAAACATAATTATTGAAACAAACTGCTATTAAATTATTTTTTAATAAGAGTACCAAATCAATAAATGTAAAACACAATGAAATGGATAAAGTGCATTATTTATTGTTTTATATTTAAGTAAAATTTGTGCAACTTTGAAGTTATAATCTCATTTTCTATCAGAGCATTTATTATTTCTTAATAATAATACCTATTCTCTTTTTGGATGTGTTTGGTACAAATATATTTTTGTAATGAAAAATGCTAATTTAAAAATATTTTTCAAAAAATTAGTGTTTCTTACTTTTTTTTTCTTATATTCGATATATAAATAAAATATTATTAAAATTATAAATATATAATTTAGATAAGCACTATGAGAGGTGAGTATGAGGTGACGGAGATGGGAGCTATGCTATCGGTGGGAGTGAAAATAAGGAATATTGAAAAACGAGGGACTCAAAAACTGTGAAATGCAGAATATAATTTTTCTACTTCCACAAAGTCATTTTCATAAGTCTAAAAAGACTTATTCTTCTAAAGAAAATATTTTTTCTAAAAATTTAACCAGTCAAATATGAAAAAAAAAAAAACATGTTGAACACACCATTTATTTATTTTAAATTGAATTTTAAGTCTATTCATAATTGTTAATTATCCTTGATACTTCTTTCCTCATAAATAAAGTATTTTAAAAGTTATTCAATTCTATGACGAAAAAACTTTGATAATCATAATGACTTACCAAACAAGACCTAATCAATATATCAATAAATTAAATTAATTATATAATAGGAAAAACGTGACCT
>NW_025874734.1:0-2907 GCF_002878395.1 Capsicum annuum | reverse complement strand
AGTACAATTTGAAATTATTTTTTTGTGGAATTAGGTAGAAGTTATGAAAGCTTTTGGAAATTTTGGGGTTATTTAAAATATAACCCCAATTGATATTTAAAATTTAGTCATATTTATTTAATTTTGACCAAATTACAAATCAATTGACGAATTGCATTACAATTATGACCAATTTGATTTCAATTATGGCCAAATCTAATAGATTGGCTAAATTAAATTGAAATTCGATGCGAATTAATACTTTCTTTAATCCCGGGCTTCTTGATTTTAGAAAATCAAACACATATTTATCCGAATAAATTATTTTTTGAGAGTAAATTATATTTAAAACAAAACTTTAATCATTTGAATCTATAAGCCTTGATTAAAATCCGATATTTTAAAAAATAAATTTTTAAGTAACAAAATTATAAAATCTCGTATAATTGAATACGATAAATTATAATCACTACTTAAAATGACAAAATTACGTACAAATATATTTAATAAATTTTTATTCGGATGAAATAAATATTTTAATTTTATTAAAAATCAAAGAAACTCAGGATTAAATTTAGTTGTGGAGGGTAAAAATTAGGTGTCAACAACTAATTATGTGAGTTATTCAATATAAAATAAGTAACTTACTTCTTAAGTGAGTTATCCATTTTACACGTCATGCCCCGTTCTGACAACAGTTTTTATTAGTCATGTGAAATATTAATATAGCTTCAAAAATATGTGAGTTATATGCACAACTTTATCAGTGACATGAAATAGGGGTGTGCATCATTCGGTTCGGTTCGGTTTTATATATTATCGATTCGATTTATCGGTTTTCGGCTTTTAAATATGCTAAACCAATAATCAAACCAATAAGATATTTTTTTATCGATTTTCAGTTTATCGATTTTTAATCCTTAACGGTTCGATTTTCAGTTTAACAGATAAGAAATACTCATAAAATAGAAATAGTATAACTAATATGAAAAAAAATGAATCTTAGTTGCCACAAAAAATTCTACATGATGTGTTTTAATTTATAAGAACCTTCAAGTTTGAACTAAAAGTTGTCAGGAGAAATTAAGAGTTTGTATAATTGAAATAATAAGTTTGTAAATTTGTAGAAATTAAAGAGAAATTAAGATAAATATATAATAAGTCATAATATATATATATATATATATATATATATGAGAACTTTTGATTGAGTTTTTCTTGCTCTATTGGTGAATTTTCTTCTTAGACCTTTTGCTTGATTTTATCCTAAGAACATATTATTAGTTAAATATAATGTTTGTATGCAAAACGCCAGACACTTGTCGTTGGAAGATGCATCAGTGCATATCTCATAACAACTCACTAACTTCTCCATCTGTCCATACAAAATAATATAATAAATAAATAATAAAATTAATACACAATTTTTGTAAATAGTATAAATCATTATAAAATAACAACGATAATAAATGAGTTCCAAAAAGGTAGAGTGTACGTAAACCTTACAACAATCTCATAGAGGTAATGAGTATAGAATAACGATGACAATAATTGGGGTCTGGAGAGATAAAGTGTATGTAGGCCTGAAACGACGATAGTAAGTGAGGTCCGAATAGGTAGAGTGTACGTAAACCTTACCACAATATCATGGAGGTAATCAGTATAGAATAAAGATGACAATAATTGAGGTCTGGGAAGATAGAGTGTATGCAGGCCTGATCACTACCTCGTGGAGGAAATCAGTATAAAATAACAAACAACAACATGTAAGGTACGGGAAGGATAGATTGTAGCAGATCTTACCACTACCTCGTGAAGGTAGAGATTACCATTACATGATAGAGGTAGAAATGTTGTTTTCGAAAGATCTTCGGCTCAAGTGTAAATCAGTATAACATGCTTTTTATATAAAATGAGCAAGATGAATGGAAAAAAATGATGTACCAAAATTCCTCGCAAAAGTCAAACCGGTAATAGCTAGAAATACCAAGAAAAGACATGAGTAGGACCTGAACAAAGCCATTGGAGAGATTTTGATTTATGTGTTGCACTATAATGGTATAATTTGGGTGGTATTTATGTTTTTCTTTGATAAATTTAAATGAAAAAAAGTTATAGAGAATCAATTATTTATGATCAAATTATATATTATGTAATTAAATTTATATTTTTTTAAAAGAAAAACAGAAAAGATAAGCAAAAGGAAATGCATATATTCACGTATATAGGAGTCTTTTAGGGAATACTTTTCTTAATCTTTTACTTCCCATATATAGGAGTCTTTCAACAATATAAAACTTTCCATATATTCACGTACGTACCTACAAATCAAAATTTCTCATATATTTATTCGCATTTGTTTAGGAGTCTTTCAATATATTTTAGGAGTTTGTACCAAATAATTTTTCATATATTTATTATAGTCAATATTTAATATTTTTAAAAATTAAAAAGACGATTTTATCTAAAGAAAAGACTTTTAGAGAAGGGCAAAAAATTCAAATCATTTTTCTAAGGTTCTTTACACTTCTAATATATTATAGATTATAGATACTATACAACTAATTCTCTTAAAAAAATAAAAAAAGAACACAGAGAGAAACTTGTTACATCTACTTTCAAAATGTATCATACAAAGTTGAGTTATCCATCAAAAACGTCAGTCAGTCAAAAAAATATAACCATTAGAAAAAGTGTAAAACTCAGAAAAAAATGAGTTATCCTTCTTATTTCAATAAAACTCACATATTATGTGAGTTATATATATATATATATATATATATATTATCATCATCATCATCATCATCATCATAAAACTCACTAATTATGTGAGTTATTCAAATATAAAATCAGTAACTCACTTAAAAAGTGAGTTATCCATTATATGAATATAACTCTAAAAACATATGAGTTATGTGTAAATATTCA
>NW_025874733.1:0-1917 GCF_002878395.1 Capsicum annuum | reverse complement strand
CATTTACTAATAGAAGCATTACTAATACAAATATTACTAATATATTCTATTCAAAAAGAAATTTTACACACTATAACAAACGACTCTTACGTTTAAATGGAAGGAATATCTACAAAAGAAAATTTTGATAAAAAATTTACAGAAGTATATTTTATAAGTATATTTTATCGTACCAATAAAATCATTCTACTGCTCGAACTTCCTACTCCAACATAAATTCTAAAACTTAAAAATTGCAATTCACATATTTTATTGTTGGCACGGGCCTTCCACTTCTAGTATATATATATATTTTTTTGGTGTATATATATCTTAATTAAGTGTGATACAAAAGCCAAAATTATGGATAAGTAGTTGAATATAGAAGTACTAGTGTGACAATTAAGATAAGGTATAGAAGGTATGATAATTTGGAATAATAGATTGATAGAAAATTAGTCCAAGCAAAATTTCATTTTTTCCCCCCCAAAAAAAAAAGAAAAATATTAAAATTTGTAATGTGACATTTAAGATAAGATATGATCAAATATGTGTGTGTGAAAACTTTGAATATATAGATCACTACAAAAGAAAAAATCAGCTATAATATCCATCGATAGAATCTGTCATTAAATAGCTTGTAGCTAATAATTTTTTTCGATAATTTATTGCTAATTTAATATCGTTAAATTGAAATAGTGATTTTTTTAAAATTTATTTCACGGAAAAAACTATTTTATATCAAGCAGACTATAAGTAAATAATGTTATATATTATATGTCCACTCAATTTTATAATAATATAACAATAAAATAGTTTGATTAAAAAAGAAAAATGATTGATTGGATGTTTGATTTTAATTATAAAATGAAAGTGCCATATTACTGAATTTTGAAAGCTTACGTGACGATCACATTTACGTTCCTTCGATTATAATATAAACTTTCACTAATATTTTTTATTTTTTTTTTTCACGAGAAAATACTTCTAGAATTTCATTTAAAGTTCCTTTCGAGATTCTAATGCCAGTTGAAACCCTGTCTCAAGGATCGTGCATGATCTGAACATATTAGGTTAGTTGACAAACTCAAGCACAAAGACAAAGAGGGAACAATCGAAGAAAATAGTTCTCGAGATTCTAGCGACAGTTGAAATCTCCTTGTCTAAAGGGTCGTGTCCGGTCTGAACATGTCAGGTTAGTAGACAAACCCAAGAACAAAGACGGAAAGAGGGAACAACTGAAGAAAATAGTTCTCGAGATTCTATTATTGTTGAACCCCGTCTAAAGGGTTGTGCCCTGTCTGAACATGTCAGGTTAATTGACAAACCCAAGTACAAAGACAGAAAAAGGGAACACCTGAAGAAAATAGTTCTCAAGATTAAAAACTGAAGAAAATAGTTCTCGAGATTCTAACGACAATTTAAACCCCTGTCTAAAGGGTCGTGCCCCGTCTGAACATGTTAGGTTAGTTAACAAACCCAAGTACAAAGACGGAAATAGGGAACAACCGAAGAAAATAGTTCTCGAGATTCTAACGACAGTTGAGACCTCTGTCTAAAGGATCGTGCCCTGGCTGAACATGTCAGGTTTAGTTGACAAACCCAAGAACAAAGATGGAAAGAGGGAACAACCGAAGAAAATAATTCTCGAGATTCTAACGACAGTTGAGACCCCTGTCTAAAGGGTCGTGCCCTGGCTAAACATGTCGGGTTTAGTTGACAAACCCAAGAACAAAGACAGAAAGAGGGAACAACTGAAGAAAATAGTTTTCGAGATTCTAACGACAGTTGAGACCCCTGTCTAAAAGGCCGTGCCCTGGCTAAACATGTCAGGTTTAGTTGACAAACCCAAGAACAAAGACGGGAAGAGGGAACAACTGAAGAACATAGTTCTCGAGATTCTGAAAAATAAATCTCAACTAATCCACATCGAATAAA
>NW_025874732.1:0-1939 GCF_002878395.1 Capsicum annuum | reverse complement strand
GGTGGACTGTTTTAATAAGCTAAAGTAGATTGACCATAACTCTTTGCTTCGATATCGGATTTTGGTGAAATTGGTATCGTTGGAAGGATAATTCAAAGGTCTTTCATTTCATATAAAGTCGGACACCCAGTTCATCCTGTATAAGGAGTTATGGTCCTTTAAAGTTGACCCTAAAAATCTATTTTGATAGGCTGAAGTAAAACGAATATAACTCCTTACTCAGATGTTGGATTTGGATGAAACCAATTTCATCAGAAAGAAGACTCAAAGATATTTCTTTTCATGGGTCACAGATCTCCCAGTTCATTATATTAAGGGAGTTATGATCATTCAAAGTTGACCCAAAAATTCGGCTGGCCTCAGTAGTTTGTGTGTGCACAGGAAATTTTCCTGCACATTTACTATTCCCAAATATCCCGGCCACCATTTTATAGTTTTGAACGTGCTCGATTATATCCTAAACCTATCCATTTTTGGAAATCTTTATATCGTTGGAAAGATTATTCAATAACCTTCGTATGGAACCATCGACGGGCTAATTCCGATATAAATAAAATAAAAAAATTAATTCCATATAAATAAGACCAATACATGTACTTGAATACGCCAATACACGTACTTGAATACGTGGTGTTACGTCCTTCCCCCCTTTAGGACATTCGTCCTTGAATGTTAGCTTAGTTATTCAACCGAAACAAGTTCAAGTCCATCATTAATATTCATATCATCACATAAATACTATGCATATATAAAAAAAACTTACTTGTTAATGTTCTAACTCTGTTTCTTGAACTTCCTCTTCATCCTTGAACAAATGAGGGTACTTAGATTTCATTGCTTCCTCAGCTTCCCATGTAATCTCTTCCCTTTGACGATTTCTCCAACGTACTTTCACATATTCTATCTCTTTATTTCTCATCTTCTTAACTTGGCAATCTAGAATAGCAATAGGCACTTCTCACAGGTAAGATCTTCTGAAACTTGCACATCCTCCGTAGAAGTGATATGTGATGGATCTCTAATGCAATTTCGAAGCATTGACACATGAAATACCGAATGTACTGATGAGAGCTCTTGGGGTAGTTCTAATTCATATGCAACTTGTCCAAACCTTCGAGTGATCTTATACGGGCCTATATAACGTGGACTCAACTTCCCTTTCTTTCCAAATCTCATTACCCTTTTCATTGGTGATACCTTCAAAAATACTCAATCACCTATAGAAAACTCTAGCCCTCTCCTTCTACTATCCGCATATGACTTGTGTCGAATTTGGTCTGTTTTCAGTCATTGCTGAATTACTTTAACCTTCCCTATGGATTGATAAACAAGATCCGGTCCGATCAAAAGAGTTTCACCCACTTCGAACTATACTATTGGTGATCTATACTTCCTTCCGTATAAAGCTTCATATGGTGCCATTTTGCTACTTGAATGATAACTATTATTGTAGGCAAACTTAATAAGAGGTAACTGATCATCCCAGTTGCCCTTAAAATCTATTACCCAAGCTCATAGCATATCTTCAAGTGTTTGGATGGTACGTTCTGCTTGTCTATCTATTTGAGGGTGAAAATCTGTACTCAACTTCACTTGTGTTCCCAAACACCTCTGAAAAGACTTCCTGAAGTTTGCGGTAAATTGGGTTCCCTGATCTGATATAATAGAGATTGGCACTCCATGTAATCGGACTATCTCTTTAATGTACAACTTCGCATACTCTTCAACTGTGTAAGTGGTCCTAACTGGTAGGAAATGTGCGGATTTGGTAAGCCTATCAACAATCACCCATATAGAATCAAACTTCCGAGATGTACGAGGCAAACCAATAACGAAATCCATGTTGATCATGTCCAAATTTCAGCTTGGAAGATCAATGCATTGCATATAACCTTCGGGTTTTTGGTGCTCAACTTTAACTCTTTGACAATTTGGACAT
>NW_025874731.1:0-1992 GCF_002878395.1 Capsicum annuum | reverse complement strand
GTTAATACCCTCTTTATGGTGAACTTTGAGTAGCTGATGTAGTCTGGCTTTGTCTAAAGCAATGATGGGCATTATCTGAGTAGTAATGAATTTGAATTCTTCTTTAACAGGAGAGGATGGAGTAACTTTTACTGCAGTAGGATCCACTGCTTCTTGGATATAATTATGCTCCAGGATCTGAACTTATTGGCTTGTCTTACCGCATATATTACCGCTTATTATCTACTCTAAATCCTCGTTGTAAATTAATAGATGATAATTCTGATTGCACTCTTCTTATTGAAACAAATTTTATAAAATCAAAAATAACTACTCGACGACCTATTCGGTGGGATGAAATTGACTTCCCTCAAACTTGGGTTTTAAACTCTGTTACTTCTCCGAAGCAGTTAGCAAATGAAGTAACTAATTCAGAGTTAACGCGAGTAACTCAGAACTCAGATGGACAAATTTGTCTTCAATTTGACAATAGTCCTCCTGCTCATCGAAATTCTTTCTCTTTGCCTAGAAGACTTCCTCAAATTCAGCATATTTCTCCTAGTGAACCATCGGCACCTCTATATGGTCCCGCTAGGAATCGCGCTGCATCATTACATACTTCAAACTCTGCAGATTTACCAACGACCTCTCATAATGTTGATAAAATTAAAATAAATTCTAAAACCAATATTGTTCAAGATTTCTATAATGAAAATCCTACTCCTTCCGAGATGGACTTCGACATAAATTCGGTTTAATCATGATAGGACAACTTATCGATTTCAGTCCTGGTTCTCAGGCAAGAAAATATATTCAAAAGGAATTTTTCACTGAAAAATGGACCAATTTTAGAACTTGGTTTTTTGAAACCTATACTCAGGATGAATTACGAAATATTTCTGAAGAATTTTATGAAATGTGTGCTCTGCATAATCAAATTATCTTTTTTGTTCCTTGGTTTATGACAACTTATCTACCTTCGTATATCAAGCTGATAGAACGTTCCTATCAAAATCCTGACGGTACAGTCACTCAAGCCTGTTATCCACCTCAATCGGCATTTATTCTACCAAATAACACAGGTATGACTTTTTCAGCCTTTCAAAAATTCATTAACGACGATGTAGGAAAGATCACTGTTTCTGAGATAAATAATCTTATATCTCAAAATAATTATCTGAGTCTTTATGTTAAAGTTCTCGGTGAACACATTTCCTCTCTGGACACCAAACTCGATGAACTTATTGTTCTGGTAAACCAGCTTAGTACAAAATTTAATTCCTCTGATATTCCTTCTACTTCAAAAAAATCTGTGGATGAAGGTTTTATTCTTTCAAAGCCCTGTATTCAACGACCTATTGAAATCGATGGTTTCACACAAGACTCTCCCATCGATCAATTAGAAAAACTCCTAGACAAAAAATTTTCGCATTTACATATTCAGCCACTAAATATTTCAAATGATTTTGTTCGCAATCTTGAGTCCAACCTTGCGGATAATCTTGACTCTTCTGATAATCCAAGTAAGATTCTCTCGGATGAACTTTACAAACTCAAAGGAATTTTTAAACGACAGCCAGGGAAAAAATACGCAGATATTCCCCGTATGTCTACTGCCTATTATCCACGTCCTACTCCTCAAGATGTTCTGATAGAGGAAAGGGATTGGAATCAAACAAATACGTCTTATAGCAGTGACGCTATATATGAATGGAATATTGACGGCTTATCTGACCGACAAATCTCTATCCTCATTCATCGTATGTCTATGTATGCCACCATCGCTTTAGCCACTAAATCCACTGGTTCTAGCACCACTCGAAATGACCAGACAATTTGTAAAATGATTGTTGCGGGTTTCACTGGTCAACTCCGAGGTTGGTGGGATAATTTTCTCGATGATACAAAACGCGAATCTATCTTTAATGCTACAAATGATCAACCAGGAAAAGATAATCTTGGTCGAACTCTCCCGGCAGGAAGATCAGATGCAGTTTATACACTCATGCTAAC
>NW_025874730.1:0-4366 GCF_002878395.1 Capsicum annuum | reverse complement strand
CTTTAGGATTTCCAGAGATGACATTAATAGTCTTTTTTATGCAAGTATAGAAGGTACCGTTACAAGCACAATCTTGGCCAGACTGGGATCGATCAGACTCATATGCGGCATTGATAAATTCTTCGTTGCTATAATCATCACTAGAAGAGCAGGAAGAGTCGGAAGAGTCTGATGAGTCGTCCATTATAGAGAATAATTTCTCTTTGGTTTCTTCAGAGAGATCTAATTAGTTGATCTTACTCTTCTTGCCCGATTTACAATCTTTAGCTCTATGGCCCGTTTTACCATAAGTCCAACAAACATCCTTTTTCCTAGAGGACGTTTTTCTACTAGTTTTATAAGACTCCTTTTTAGGGGAATCTTTTCTAGGTTTGGATTTTCGATGAGACTTATAGGATTTTTTCCAATGCTTTTTACTAGATGGAGAGGATAGATTCGTGAAACCAAAATCTTTGTAGAAGGTTCCTAGCCCATATTTGGAAGTGTTGTCCTTCTTAAGTTGCTTCTTAAGCTTAAGGTCGGTGCAGAGGTCTATCCCCACGGTGGCAATGAAGCTTGTTATATCCCCATAAGTTAGAATTCCGTAAGGGATTTTTCCCTCGAATCTATCTTTGATTTGGGTCCTAACCTTATCTACGAACAGAGGAGGGAGACGACTAATAAAACGTTCTTTCCAGAAGTCATTGTTACAGTCAGGTCGAATCATGATTTTGACCAAAAAGGTGTCCTTGTACCATCTAAAGTCAGCCAAGTCTTTGCAGGTGAGATTGTTGAGGATTTCTAAACTCCTATCTTGAAATAATTTGGGTTCTCCTATAAAATATCTAGCTATATGATATAGGAGGGTGGCACAGGCATCTTCTTTCGTGACCTGTTAGAGACTTTCTTGTCTATTTCACTTTTGACAGTGACTGTTTCCATAGCCGTAGCCTCATAGATAAGGCTCTTAATGTCATCTGTGAAGTAATTGTCCCACCAGTGTTTTATCATACCAGTGAATCCTGCAACAATCATTGTGGCTGCCTTTTTATCAGAAGATCCTCTAATTTTATAAGCTGTGATGGAAATACCAATCTCATGGAGTTTGTTATAGATCTCGTGTTCAGCCAAACCATCAACATTCCATTCAGTTATTCCTCTACCATCATGGTTGGAAGTGGAGAGGTAAGGGTTTTCTTTAAACTGGACGTCTGGAGGAGAGGGTCATTTGTAATAGTTTTTCTTAGTGGAAAAACGTTCATTGGTGAGTTTGGAAAGTGAGTTCTTTTCCTTTTGGTTGTTGGACTCTATTTTCTCCTTTTCAAAAATTTTGAATTTGGAGAGCTTCTCATGATTTGTTCTAAGACTTTCCCAGAAACCTTAAAGTCGTCGCTGAGAGTAGGGAATTTCTCCTTTTGAAATTCAGGTATTTTAAAGATAGGATTGGTAGTTAGATTAGGTCCTGGAATACTTTTCTCAGGAGTGGGAGAGCCAAAAGGAATTTTTGTGCTTTTAGCATCATTAATTTGATGTGAGATAGTATGAAGGACCTGATTCGTATAGTTGTTTTGTTCAACTATCCGATCTAGGTCTCTGTTGACAGGGGCTGATAGGGATCTATCTTGATTCTTCTTGAAGAGAGAAGCATTGAGAATTTTATTGGAATGGGAATTTTTATTCCTTTAAGGGGAGGAGTGACTGATTCAATTACTTTGTTACTCTGAGTATACCATTTATTAATGATAACTTGAAGGGATTCATTTTGGTTTTCCATTCTTCCAGTGAATTCAAACCACCTAAAGAATTCGATGTCGCATCGAAGTTTTTTCATATCAGCTATCCAGAGTTTGCCATACTCTTTTTGTTGCTCTTTAGAATAGGTACTGGTGTACCATTTTCTTTTTATTGCATCTTTTGAAAGGTACCAGAGTACCTTGAGAGCTTTGAGGTATGGGATATACTCATCCTGGGATTCGATGACCTCTAATCCTGGGTTAGTTCTAATCTTCTGATGAGGTATGGGGGGCGGTTCCATGTCCGAGGCTGTAGGGCTACCTGGATCACAGAGATTTTCAGGCTCTAGGGATTCCTGAACCCTAGTATGTTGCTGGTAATATACTTTGGGAGCAGGACCAGAGAAGTCAACTCCTCTAATCTTTCCTTTGTCATTATCGTTTTCTTCACTTCCCTCTGGGTTTTTTGAGGTAGAAGGTCTGTGTGAGAAAGATCTCCGAAATGAAGAATTTCTAGAGGTTTCAAAACCTAGGAATTTTAAATCAATAGATCCGTTAGGGTGCTGGATAACTCTTTCGATCTGTCATTTCTCCGGGTAGGTAGGGAGAGGCTGAGTGATAGCATCAAAGTGCCCATCATTGTTATGCATGATATCATTCCAGACAATGGCCTTGGGAACTAAGATATTACTTCTGTCTTTGTTTGCCTCCATGAGGGTTGTAACACCCCTAGGGCTCGTGATTCTAGCTTTGGGAGCTAGGCTTGTACCCATAAGCCGATAATATACTCTGTATATTATTGCTATTTCTCTAGTATTATCCTTACTGTTCATGTTTTTTGTTTTAACATTAAGGGTTAAAACATCCATTATGTTAGGATCATTAATATCCACTGAGAAATTTGGGTAGCAATTAAAGTATACCGGGCCGTCGGCGAGGTTACTTTGAATTACACCTAAGAGAGAATCATCGAAATTCAATAGACGGGCGTCTCTTAGAATAGCATAGACAGGGCTATCAACACCTTTTCTGAAGAGTGGCTTAATAGCCACCTGAACAAGTACAACATGAAGATAATTAAACTGATGTTTAAATTTGTTTATGTCATGCTCATTTAATAGTTGAATAATTTCTAAAGAGTTGTTAATGGCGACAGTAGACTCGGAGGTCTTGATGTTATGTTTTTTTAGAAAACTAAATTTACCAATGTGATAAATTATTTTAAAAGGTTCTTCTTGAATACTCCTATTTTGAAGATCATTTTCAATATTAGCAATCTGAGTCACTTGATAAGATAAATTAATAGTATTTTTAATATGATTGTTGGAATCCATTAGAAAAAATACTGTCTAGAGACTAACTAGGAAACCTAATTTATCATATAAGATAACACACAACGATAATCATTCACAACCTATAAAAAATTATATCAATACATCTATGTCTTATGGGATCTAACAAGTCTTAATGGCTGTTACAACAGTTTTCTCCGAATGTTATCTTAGCGACGGGACCACCAACAGGGTCGAATACTTACCTTAGCTGAGACCACATTTTCAGGCTGACCAACATCCAAACCGGAGATTAATCGGATACTTCAAACACTTAGAAATACGAATACCCCATACTTAGAAAAACCCTATTATAGGACAAGGTATATTAAAATAATTTTTTAATGACAACATTAGTTTGATTAGAGCTCCAAGGAACTGGGGTCCTTTTAAGTCTTTTGTAAAGAGGTTCGCAAACTTGTCTAATGTTAGGAATGAAGTCTGCTACATAGTTAAGACTTCCTAAAAACCTTTGATGTTGGGTCTTCTCACTAATTTCATTAGGGAATTTGGAGGATAACTCTATGGCCCTGCAAATAGGTTTATAACTACATTGATAAAGATCATGCCCTAAGAATCTTATAGAAGTCTGAAAGAGCTTCTTTTTCTTTGTCCTTATAACTAAACCATTAAACTTAACAATCTTAAAGAAAGTGTTGAGATGTTTAAAATGAGAATCAATATTCTCTGAGAAAATAAGAACATCATTAATATAAACAATCGACATATGACTATAAGGATTGAAGATATTATTCATGATGTTTTTAAACAATGATGGAGCATTTTTAAGACCGAATGGTAAAACATTCCATTCATAATGTCCAAAAGGGATATTAAAGGTTGTCTTGTATTTATCCTTTTCAGTAATTTGAATCTGCCAGAATCCTGACTTCATAGCAAACTTACTGTAAAGGTTGGCTTTAAAAGTTCTTTTTAAGAGATCCCTTTAGTTAGGAATCGGATGTCTGATTCATTTCAAAACAGCATTCAAAGCTTGTAATTTATTATGAGCCTGGGAGTTCCTCGCTCCTTTTCTGCACTGTTATTTACATAAAAGGCAGAGCAACTCCAACGAGAGTTAGAGGTTCTGATAATTCTATTTTTTAGTTAATGGTTTATCTCGTTTTTGATTGACAAAAGGTATTCCCAGAATGATATCTTCGGTGATACCTTCAGTGATGACAAAATCATTAACAAGACAAATACCATTGTTACAGATATGAGCTTTAGAAAGCTTATAATCAATTTTCATCTTTTCTCCTATGGCGGAGTATAGATAAGAAGTGCTTTTTTGTAGATACTTGGTGGGTACAAGTCCCTTGA
>NW_025874729.1:0-3595 GCF_002878395.1 Capsicum annuum | reverse complement strand
ATTTGCATATTAACGTACTGGATAAAATATAATATAACAATATTATACTATTATTGTATGTATTTCATGATACTGTTCCGTACTATTAATTATAAATAATATATTACGTATTAGATTCCTTATTAAATATTATATTGTTTCAATAGCTTTTGGACATATATTTTTTTAATTGCTTAGTAATGTCGGATTAATAATTTTTTATAATATAAGCTTTCACTTTGTATAAAAATTTAATATATATCTTATTTGGCGTATGTCATTTTATTTAAAGATATGGATAATTTTCAAAATAAGCTGTCAAATTGTAAAGATATATGTTTGATTGATTCTAACACTACATATACGATATTCAAAGACGAGAAATATTTCTCTCATCTAAACATGAGCAAGATTAATGTCACTACAATTTCTGGTAGTGCTAATTTGATTAAAGGCTTCGAAAAAATCATCATAATCTTGCCCAAGGGAACTAAACTCATCATAAATAATGTCATGTTTTCTCCTAAGTCTCAGAAAAACTTGATGATTTTTAAAGATATCCTTAAAAATGGTTATCATATCAAGAAAATTGATGAGATGAATCTTGAATATCTTGGTATCACCAAGAATGTCTCTGGGCAGACATGTGTTATTGAAAAGTTTTCTGCTTTATCTTCTAGCCTGTATTGGACAAAAATTTTTGCAATTGAGCCACATTCTATAGTAAATCGGAAGTTTACTGACTTTGGCATGATCGTCTGGGACATTCAGGATCAATAATGATGAGACGAATCATAGAAAATACAAATGGGCATTCATTAAAGAACTTGAAGGTTCTTTCTAATGGTGAATTTTCATGCAATGCTTGTTATCAAGGCAAGCTGATTGTGAGGCCATCACCAACAAAAGTTGGGATTAAGTCTCCCGCGTTCTTGGAACGCATACATAGAGATATTTGTGGACCCATTCACCCACTCAGTGAGTCATTTAGATACTTTATGGTCCTAATAGATGTTTTATCTAGATGGTCTTATGTGTGTCTATTGTCATCTCGCAACTTGGCATTTGCAAAATTGTTGGCATAAATAATACGATTACAGGCACAATTTTTCGATAATCAAATTAAATCTATTTGTTTTGATAATGCTGCAGAATTTTCATCACAAGCATTTAATGACTATTGCTTATCTATTGGGATAAGAGTGGAACATCCTGTACCCCATGTTCACACTCAAAATGGCATTCCTGAGTCATTAATTAAATGTCTGCAGTTGATAGCAAGAAAATAGCTTATGAAAACTAAGTTGTCCACTTCTGTTTGGGGTCATGCAATTTTGCATGCTGCAACACTTGTTTGTCTTAGACCGATAAATTATTATAAATTTTCTCCGTTGTAATTGATTTTGGATCAAGAGCCTAATATATCTCATTTGAGAATTTTTGGGTGCGGTGTATATGTGCCTATAGCACCACTAAACCGCACTAAGATGGGCCTCCAAAGAAGATTAAGAATTTATGTTGGGTTGGAATCACCCTCTATTATTCGCTATCTTGAACCATTAACGGGAGATATGTTCACTGCTTGATTTGCAGATTATCGATTTGATGAGATAGTTTTTCCAAAATTAGGGGATAAGATAGTGACATCTAAAGAGAAATTTTGTAGAAAAATCCATTACTGTCTCATCTTGATCCACGTGCTTCTATTTGTGAGCAAGAAGTACAAAAGATTATTCATCTGCAGAAAATTGCAAATCAAATGCCGGACGAATTTACTGATTTGAAAAGGATCACCAAATCACATATTCCTACAGAGAATGTCCCAATTCGAATTGATATCTCTAAAGGACCATCCACTAGTGTCATAGCTAATGAATCTAAAGCCCGCTTAAAGTGTGGCAGACCATTAGGTTCTAAGGATCGAAATCCTAGAAAAAGAAAAACAAATGGTCAAGATGAAACTATGAAAGATCCTCATATGGAAGCTCAAGATTTGAGCAATGTTGATATTCCTGAAGGAATCAATGAGCTTGAGACTCAAGAAAATGAGAAACTATCCATAAATTCAAGTGATGTTGAAACTAATTTGAATCGATTTGAAATAGTAGTGGATCATGTCTTTGCATACAATGTTGCAACGAAAATCATGCAAGATAGAGAGGATCTTGAACCTCGATCTGTCACAGAATGTCAACAAAGAAATGACTGGCCAAAATGGCAAGAAGCAATTCAATCTGAAATGAATTTACTTGCTAAACGTGAAGTTTTTGGACCTATAATTCAAACACCTAATGGAGTTAAGCCTGTTGGTTATAAATAGGTCTTTGTACGAAAAAAATGAGAAAAATGAAATACAAAAGTATAAAGCACGCCTTGTTGCACAAGAATTTTCACAATAGCCTGGTGTCAATTATGATGAGACATATTCACCAGTTATGGATACAATAACATTGCGTTATCTTATTAGTTTCACTATCCATGAGAGACTTGAAATGCATTTGATGGATGTGGCAACAGCCTATCTATATGGATAACTTGATAATGAGATAAACATGAAAATTTCCGAAGGATTTAAAATGCTGAAAGCATATAGTTCAAAGCATCAAAAAATGTATTCCATTAGATTGCAAAGATCATTGTATGGTTTGAAGTAATCTGGACACATGTGGTATATCCATCTTAGTGAATATTTATCTAAAGAAGGTTATACAAATGATGAAATTTGCCCATGTGTTTTCATAAAGAAAACAACGTTGTAGTTTGTTATACTTGCTGTCTATGTCAATGACATAAACCTTATTGGAACGTCAATAGAGCTTCAAAAGGCAATTGATTACCCAAAAAAAGAATTTGAGATGAAAGATCTCGAAAAGACAAAGTTATGCCTTGATTTGCAAATTGAGCATTTGACAAACGGTATCTTTGTCCATCAATCTGCCCACACAGAAAAGGTGTTGAAACGATTCTATATGGATGGAGCACATCCATTAAGTACTCCGATGGTTGTTCGATCACTTGATGTGAATAAGGATCTATTCCGACCTCAAGAAAAGAATGAGGAACTCCTTGGTCCTGAAATGTCATATCTTAGTGCAATTGGTGCACTAATGTATTGGAATGAGATCAAACATATATTACGGTATTTAAAGGGGACTATCGATATGGGTTTATTTAATTCTAAAAATTGCAGTTCCGATCTTATTGGTTATGCTAATGCTGGGTACTTATCTGACCCGCATAAAGTTCAATCTTAAATAGGCTATGTATTAATATGTGGGAGTACTGCCATATCTTGGAGATCAACAAAGCAGTCTATCGTAGCCACTTCATCGAATCACGCTGAGATTATAGCTATTCATGAAACAAGTCGAGAGTGTGCATGGTTGAGGTCCATAAAACATCTCATTCGAGAAAAATGTGGCTTGAAATGTGACAAAATACCCATAATTATATATGAAGATGATGCAGCATGCATAGCACAACTAAAAGGTGGATTCATAAAAGGAGATAGAACAAAGCACATTTCGCCAAAGCTCTTCTATACACATGAGCTCCAAAAGAATAGTGATATTGACGTACAATAGATTAGTTCAAGTGACAATATGGCTGATTTATT
>NW_025874726.1:0-3447 GCF_002878395.1 Capsicum annuum | reverse complement strand
TGAGGATATGGAGTTTTTCTTATGAACATAAGAAAGGGACTAACTAAGTAATGTGAGATAGCTAAGCATAAATTCGTGCAATACTAAATTATCCGAGGACTCTAGGCCAGGCAGATAAAATGGTTCAAAAGTATTCTGCAAGCTGTGGTACTAAAAAATTGAGGACATGCAGGACTGATAACTACACGCTATGGTCAAGCAACACCTAAAGTTAGACTGTGGTACTGATCTGATTTTTGATATGAGGCTGACACTATATCTAAGACTATAGTAGAAACTGTAACTTACTCTGTAATTGGGACTTATGTAGGAACTGAATGTTGGTTTTTGATAATTGAGGTTTAGACTAATATTAAGGTACTAAGACTGGATACTGATAACAACTTGAGGAAGATTGACATATGCAAGGATCTGATGCTCAAACAAATACTATATCAAACTCAACACTCGACTAAGTCCTTAGGAACAAAATATCAACATCATAGATTTATGAAGAGATTTAAACTAAGGGTATACATGATATAATCTGAGCTTGAATGATCACTAGGAGTGGAGCATAAGTCATGTGGACTGAACATAATATAAGATATGACATGTGTGCCTGAGTCATGAGATACATAACCTGAGTTTGAAATTTCTGTATTCATGGGACATAATTCATAACACTAAGCAAACTGAAGCTCCTGAATCTGAAGAAACAGAAACATAACAATAGGGGATCTATGACTTACCAGTGAGTACATTAGGTGGACTTTCCTAATTCTGTCGGGATTGAAGTGTATAAAGTCTATTTGGGCGTTGCCCACTGATACTGCTGGAATTGGCACCCAGCTGATTTAGGCGACCGGACTGAGTTGAAAAATGACCATGCTAACTTTGAGGACTAGGTTTATGATAATCTCAGACCTTGTTTCCTAACTCACCATATCTGAAACATACACTACTTCCAGCTCTACACCCACCCTTATGATGCTTACCACACTCTTCGCAAAGCGGATGAGTAAGAATACTGTTCTCATTACCCTAGGCCTTAGAGCCTGATGCCCCTTATCTACAATTATTTCTAAACTTTGGTACTGGTGTACTAGCTGAAGAGTGAAATAGGGATAAATATTTCTGACACAGCTAAAAATGATTACCACCCTGCCACCCTGACTGAGCAAAACTATAACTACCTATTCTGGCTCTCTTATTTTCTCTTTCTTTTTTCTTAAGCTTCTGCTCCTCCATCTATTGGGCATAGATCACAAGCCTAGAAATGTCCATATATCTAATCAAAATCGCAGTCCTGCTCTCCTTAACCACTGTACCTGATACCCCTAATAAAAACTTACTCAATCTGGATCTACTGCCTGCTACTACATGGGGAACGTACCTGGATAACTGAATGAACTTAAGGGAGTATTATTTTATGCTTATGGAACCTTTTCTGATATTAATGAACTCTAACACTTTATCTTCTTTTTGCTCTAGGGGAAAAAATCTATCTAAAAAGGTTGTAACAAATTCTTCCCACTCTATGGGCTCTGTCTCTATACCCTTGTCTACCTTCCACTATTTATACCACATATGGGCTAAATCGTGTAGCTGATAAGTGGATAACTCTACACTCTCACTAGAAGTCACTTCCATGATATCTGTAACTTTCTGAACCTAGTCGAGGAACTCCTATGGTTTCTTTTTAGACTTGGAACTGGTGAATAAAAGAGGATTCATTCAGGTAAAGTCCTGAATCCTGGCTGCAGCAACATTGGCAACTGAGTTAACCAGAACAGAAGCTGGCCATTCATTTTGAGCTATGACTGAACTGGCTATAGTAGAGAAATGCAGTTTAGAATTCTGCATAAGAAACATGTTCATCCAGAGAATCTGTCTGAATGGGCTGAGGTGCTGACTGATTTTTGGTTTCCCTTTTGTTAGCCCTTTTGGGAGGCATATTCTGTAAATGAAAAGAAGAAGCGGATTAGAATAAGAGTTCAACTAGAGCTCATGCTCACTGGCATGACATGAATATTAAAAGAAGGGAAACTATTCCTAAAACATCTCATAGCCTCCTGCACATAAGTGTGGTGCACAATACAACCATGTACCAGACTCTACTAGATGCGTCTTTTAGACTTGCTAGGACACTGTTGAACCTTAGGCTCTAATACTAAGTTTGTAACACCCTAAATCTGGTACCCGAAATGCTACGCGGTGCTCGTGACCCCGTAGTACCATAAGCTAACCCATGACTGATATTTGTACCTGTACACTGTATAATATACCATATAGATATGAAAACATGTACTAAAAGGCCATAAGGTTCAAAACTAAATAAAACATCTAATAAAATAATGTTTGAAAAATGGTACAATCAATACCAAAATGAATCCGAAGTAACTATTTGACATGCTATATTCTAAAAGCCTCTAAACTGTCTGAATAAGGAGTTGATGGGACATGTCCCCAACTAACTCTATCTACTAAAATAAATAAGTACTGAAAAATTGACATAATCAAATAATAACACCTCAAATGATGAGGACTCACTGCTAACTGACTGCTAATATTTGGAATCTATAGATGCTCTGGAGCTCGTGTCTCTAAACCTATGGTATATGACACCATAGCACAAATTAATTAGTACTTTAAATGTACTGGTATACAAGTGAGGTAGGCAAAATAAAAGGGGTTTATATGCATGAATAATACTAATTGACTGAGTAACATGAATGTGAGAATACATACATGCATATGTAACTAAATCTAACATCATGATAGGACTGAATACTAAGTTCTGACTATTGAGTCTACTGATAACATAGATTAACTAATATCTGAGTACGTGAATACTAGGATACTGAATAACTGAGTCTATTGATATTGATATCTGGGTCACTAATAAGTGAGAAAATAATACTGTGTTACAGAATATTGAGGTACTAATACAATGTTACTGATATATGAGTAACTATTTTTGATAGTTCTAATTTATGATGAACTAGTCTGGTTGATTTTATTTAACAGTCCTAAAGCTAAATACTGATAACATGACTGACTGTATTTGTCAGTCCTAAATCTAATGGAACTAACTGAGTTCTGTACTGTATCTGAATTGACTGTATCTGATAGTCTATGTTCTGATGAACTATCTAAGTTCTATTACTGAGACTGAGACTGAACTGAGACTTTGGGAAGTAATTATCTAAATGACATGCCCCAAAACTAAACTGGTGGGGTCCAACATATAACCCTAGATAGAAGGGTGTTAATATCGTGCCATGGGTAAAGACAAACTATGAGTATACCCTCGCAGATAGGGAGATCTTCCATCAACCTCTCCTGATAGAAAAATAAAATGGTCTGTATAGATCCCTAAATACGTAGGGTGCATCTCTCCCTATGCTTGCTATGTAGCTCTATAATGCAGGGATAGCTACTAAGGATCGTACCCTCTACTGGCTG
>NW_025874725.1:0-1638 GCF_002878395.1 Capsicum annuum | reverse complement strand
GAATGAAGTGGGTTGAAAGCTTGAGCTCTCAGGTTCGAATCCCAGCAACAACAACAACAACAAACCCAGTGTATTCCCACCTAGTGGGGTCTGGGGGGGTAAGATGTCTAAAGAAGTAGAAAGGCTGTTTCCGATAGACCCCCGGCTCAAGTCACGAGATACCACACAAACTCATAGTAAAGCACAGAACTAGATTACATAACATAAATACGGCACCCATAAGTATTAGAAAACAGAGGAAAGCACACAGATCAGGTTCGAATCCCAGCAGAGACAAAAAAACACTAGGTGATCTTTTCATCTGTCCTAGCTTGGTGGACAAAGTTATCTGGCACGTATCGCGTGTATTTAGTCGAGGTGCGCGAAAGCTGGCTCGAACAGTACGATTATAAAAAAAAAAAAAAAGTAAACACAAACATAGACCTTTAACTTACTATATTTACACAAATCCCCATCCTTATAAAGTAATTACAAAAATCTTAATTAGTTATGTATCTTCGCTAGATGTATCAGGAGCTAATTATGTATCTCGATAGATCCAAAATTGAAAAATATGTATCGGGAGCTAATTATGTATATTTATAAAACAAAATGTATCTTCGTTGGATGTATGGGGAGCTAATTATGTATCTCGACAGACCCAAAATTGGGATTTTCAGTAATTATGAAAAATGTTGGGATTTTCAGTAATTATGATAAATGTTGGGATTTTCAATAATTATGAAAAATGAAACACTCTATTAGTACCCTTTTAATTCCCCTATCAGAGAATCATAGGCGGGAACCTTCACCACCGTGAGCAAACAGAACGCCGGAGCTGAACTAATGGAGCGGGAAGTGATAGAAGCAGAATTAATACTACTTGTGAGTCTCAATTCTTTTTTATTTCGTGTAGTTTCAATTAGGAGTTGTTTGTTGTAAGACTGTGAGGTATAAGGTATAATAGTTTCGGCATAAAAGAATTTAAATTTTTTGTACTGTCACTAGTGTACAAAATATTCTACACTATTAGGTAAACTTGACATGCTATTACAGATTATCCAAGTTTTGCAATAGCAGATCAAGTTTAGCTGATAATATAGAATATTAGCCCACAACTTAAACTCGGCATAAAATGTAGGTTCACTTTATCATGGGTTTGGCCGTAGGTATTAGTTAGTCTCGAAATTATTTATCCAACCATTTATGCTGCTTTAGTGATGAGATAAGTTATCCCGGGGTAGCTAATATGGGGATAACTAGTTCCCAACCAAACGACCCTTTATAGTATTATTTGTTATAGTATTTTTCTGGTATTATCTGTTGTTTTTGTTAATATGTGTTGTCACTTGTGTTGCCATTACGTCTCTTTCTAGACTGTTTTTGTCTTGAGCCGAGTGCCTCTTTGCCTCTGAGGTAGAGTTAAATTCTGCGTACTCGCTAGACCCCACTTTGTGAGACTACACTTGGTATGTTGTTGTGTGTGGGGTGGGGGGGTTGGGTTGTGGGGATGGGAGGTTTGGGGAAAGGAAAATAGGGGGTTCAGATGTATGACAAGTACCCTAAAGGACAAGCTAGAGGTTGACACTGTAAACATCTCAAGCAGATTATACAAAGGCTTCCATGGGAAGATAGACATCTTTTTTGTAGTCGGGGTGG
>NW_025874724.1:0-1016 GCF_002878395.1 Capsicum annuum | reverse complement strand
ATATATGATTACCTTTGCTGACTATTTGATCATACTTCGATTTTGTTACAGACTTGATTTGCAGTCATTTTTTAGATAAGCCAACCTCAGCTGGCTTTGGAAAGGGTATGTTGGAGTGCATTAGATTGTATTAAACAACAACATATACCCAGTACAATCCCACAGACTAGGGCCTAGAGAAGGTACAGGTACGCAAACTTTACCCTTACTTCACACAGAGAGAAACTGATTCTGATAAACTCTAAACTAAAATAGTCCAAAGAATAAGGAAAAAATAGTACAACACTATGATGATTCCTATACAGTAATTTATTGTATAATGCTTAGAAAGTGTATTGTGCATTGGATTAAATCTCTGTATAGTAAAATAGAAGAAATCTTGAATAGATTCCTCGATCAAATTCACATATGGCAGGTTGGTTCATATCTTTTTTACCTATTCCCACCTGATTTTTTACAGTGAGTCCTACCAGATGCAATGGTACATAGGCTCTTATGCAAAGCAAATATTTTGACGGGTAGGAGCTTTTTTGGAGCACAAAAGAAGCACGCAAACCTAAAAAGAAAGTGACATCAGACAATTACTACAGGACGGTGAGTGAAGGTGACACAAATCCAAATTCACTTTGTGAAGAGTCTGAGATTGCTTGTTTAAGGTAATTGCATTGTGAACCTCATCAAATCATCTGCACTACCATCTCTTATTGGCCTCTTTTTGTATTTTTTATGGTGATCAAGCTTTGATTTTGTCCTGTGTTTCAGAGTTTTCTTCAAAAACATCATACAAAGTTTCCATTTTTGTAGATGACTCATGGAATAAGGTCCATGTTGTCTCAAAATCATTTTTCTTACTTCCTATAGAAAAGTTGGTCTTATTTGTATATTTCATCAACAAATGAATGATTCATCAAATTGTTTCTCTACTATCAGTAGATCCGATGATGTGTTGTGTTATTTCTTTCATTTGTTGATTCTTAAATTTAATGCTTTATTTGTCATTCGAAAATAGCGTACAG
>NW_025874723.1:0-1053 GCF_002878395.1 Capsicum annuum | reverse complement strand
ATATGGAGTATTTTTTTGCTGGTTATGAAAAAAGTGCTGAAATGACATACTTGAGACTGCTTTAGGTGCTAAAAATGAGCACTGTCCACTTGAGTTGCCAAAGTGAAAGATGGTGTCAAGTTGAGGGGCCTGTCGATGTCACTATAAGAAAAATGGTTATTATCGAAGGGCAATCTGGTCCCTAAAAGTCCAATTTTGGTCCTTAAATGTCAATAGAGACCAGAAAAATCTGATCGCCACTGGTTCTTATAGGCTTCTTCGCTAAAAGGCAATAGCGACCACAACTTTTTTCTAGTCCCTAAAAGTATTTTGCGACGCCTGAAATTTGGTCCCTAAATATGTTTTAACGACCAACTTTCTGGTCCCTAATTCAAGATTAATTGCATACTATTTTCATCCCTATAGACCTTTAGCAACCAGTAGAAACTGGTCCTAAAAAATATTTATAATTCCTAAATTATGTTTTATGGACCATAATTCCTAAATATACAATATACATTACACAGAACAAGATGCACATAACAAATATAAAAATAACTTCTCTATATATTAAAACTAATAATGTATTTACATCTAAAATTGCCAAGTAGCCATGAAATAAGCGTTATGGCACTGTTTACGCAATACAAATCAACATTCCTAGCTATAACAGTTCACATAACTTTCTACACTCTGCTCTTCCAATATGATTCCTTTGCTGCTCATTGTTGATGACCCCAAGTCCACTGATTCATTGTCTTTTCTTTCCTTAAAAGGACTTCTAGTCTCTATAATTTTTGCTGTAAGATTAGAATTTTCAAAAGTTCCACCCTCCTTGTAATTTTGATTGTCTACATCCTGAGATATTTCAGCTTATCCTTCAGACCCTGGCAGCATATTTCCCATCTTCATTGATGGGTTAATTGTCTCTAATTCAACATATCCTACATCATCAGAATGTGAGGCTATTCCTTGAGTTGTTCCACTTGCTTTCTTACACACTGCTGAGGCTATTCTTGTCAGTGAATTGTGAGTTAACTTGGTAATTATTTGGATAAAATTTTGTAGATGCCG
>NW_025874722.1:0-1521 GCF_002878395.1 Capsicum annuum | reverse complement strand
AGAGGCTTGTCAAGACTAGTTATATGATTTATTTTCCTTCAAATTCTTATTTATTTCAAATAATGTTAAGATACAACATTTTATTTAGATTGTTAATCCATTTGAACCTAGTTTATAATTTTCTTACAATTTTCTTATGTCTTATGTTTACTTTATCATGGTTCAATGTTTAGTAGACATCAATTTAGCTTTGCTCTACTTGTAGTCCTAAGCACCGTGTGATGTCCTAGGGAAAACCTCGGCTCATTACAAACTTTTTATCAGATCCTAAGATTTAAAAGAGTCTTAGGGAGCCTGACAAGTTGCGTTATGTAGAATCAAGATTATGGGTGTGAAGCATGCCACACTTATAAGCGAGAGGATAGGAGATATATTAGAAAATTATACCTTCTTTCATGATCTCTATCATTCTCTAAAGTAACCTCTATCATCTCTAACCCATGATTTCATGTGAAAAAAAAATTCTTATCACAAAGCTTATGCCCGTCGAAATGGGGACTAGCCAGCATGCCATGACCCGAGGCTACCCCCTAGTCGCAACAACGATGCTTACGGTCACAAGTGGTCACAAGCTAACACATGATCTGGTACCTATTGTGAGCACTGAATAAAATGACACTGATATAACTTATATGGAAGATAAGCTGATAAAATACTAAAAATTTGAAGACATAATATATGTAAATGAAAGTCTGAAATGTGTGTGACAGCTGATAATACTGAAATGACTGACTGGCTATCTAACTGATTATCTGAAAGCCTCTAAACATTCATGAGGCCTTTATGGGACAATCTCCCCACTAATTACAATTTTCTAAACATAAAAAAAATACTGAAATAACTGAGATAAATAAGCCATGTACTCGATGGATGAGGAATCAAATCTACTACCGCTTAGTAACGATGAGCTATCTAAGAATGGTCAGGAAATTAAGTACCCAAACCTATGTTATAAGACATAATAGCGCAAAGAAAAGTATGAGATCAGTACTTTGAATGCAGTGGTACGTGTGATTAGAACTGATTGAAATACATGAGATAACTGATCACAAATGCATGAACATGTAATATCTAAGAATGAAAGACCATCATAATGATATTTCTTAGATAATCTGTAATATGAAAGACTAAAATTTATATAACTGAATAATTGGAAATCTATAAACTTAGTCAAGCAAACCTAAATTTAAATAAATTAAATAATGTGCTGAGACTGTAGGATCTAGCTACAACCGACATATCCCAATTTGATCCATCAAGGTCAAACCTGTAACCCTAGTTTGAAGGGTGCTGGTACTTTGCAAAGGGTACTAACACTGTCTGACAATGAGGATCCACAAGGTTGAGCTAAAGTCTCGAAGGTTGAGGGTGCCATGCCTAATAGACGCGGGACACCTCAAAATCTATGGTGGCGCCATAGGTCTGGAAGTTAGGGAATACTAATAACGTCTCATGCCTAATGATGGAAGAGATCTCATCCCTATATTCACTCAGTGTTAAGTGTTACTCCCAACTGAATGA
>NW_025874721.1:0-1333 GCF_002878395.1 Capsicum annuum | reverse complement strand
TCATCCCTATATTCACTCAGTGTTAAGTGTTACTCCCAACTGAATGACACTGATACTGGACTGAACTAAATGAAATTCAACTAAACATAAAAACTGACATTGCACATCATGATCATAAAATCTGAGTAAATGGTAATATTTATGGTTAAACCAAAATAATTATTTGAAAGATCTGAAGTCATGTAAAACACAAAGGTGTCGGGTGTTCATAACCCGTCAACACTGAATGACCATAATTTACGACGGTAAGATTTTAAAACAATTATATGGGATCATAGTTTCTAAAAACATAGACATTTTCAAACAAGTGAAAATCATGAACATAAACATGGGAATAGGTTAAAAATATGAAATCAACATGATTCACATGGATAAATACATAAATTGGGTAATTTAACATGAAATTCACTTAAACAAGACATGGGAACTGAAATTTAAAGCATGAGGAAAACAAAATCTTTCATAGGATCATACATAGGCTGAACTGAATTTGAATTACCAAGGAAAAACATTAATTAAATCCATCTTGAACATATAAAATATCATAGTAAAGGAAAATTCCATAATTTAGTTTAAAAGAAGGTTTTCGGGATAAATGGGTGAAAGAGACCCATGGATGAACATCCTCATACCTTAAGCTTCGTACCTTGGGAAAGAAACCCTATTCTTGATGCTTTATTAAAGGTTCTTGATTTTGGGGAGCTTGAATTCTTAAATACTTAGGTAAAAAGCAATTGAATTTGTTCTTAGGGAAAGGAGGAGGGTTTTCTTGAGAGTGATTTTGAGAAGAAGGGCAAATAATGTCCTAAAAGATGCCCCAGGTCATGTTATGGATGATTGGGGTTGAGGGGGAAAATAGCCAATTTCCCTTCAATCATTTAAGTCAAGAAATGGATGCAACACCCTTAACATGATGCGGTCTTATCACGGTCAAAGAATTCCCTCACCGCGATGCAGTCACCATGAGGTTGGGACTAGCTACCGCGACACGGTCTTATTGTAGTGACCCACTGGTTTCATGATCCAAACATGCCCTAGACCTTGGATGAAAAATCTGAAAATCATCTGGGGTATACTTTTTATATTTTTGAACATGAATTAACTCAAAAATCAATGTCTTAGGGTCAGGAAGACCAAAATAAAAATCCGCAAAGTTTACGGGTCTTCAAAATGACTAAATCCCCAACACTTAGTGAAAATTTCAAGCCTTAATCCCTTTACGCATGCAACTAGGAGCTAAATTAAGCTAAGAATATTACTGGGTATTACAATATCTCCCCCTTAGGAACATTCGTCCTCAAATGAGGCTGGTTAGACTGAGAGGACTGTACTA
>NW_025874720.1:0-1464 GCF_002878395.1 Capsicum annuum | reverse complement strand
TTTTGGTATATCAAAGTCCATTATCACAGACAATGCAACCAATCTCAATAGTCATCTAATGAAGGAGGTTTGTGAGCAATTCAAGATCGTGCATCATCATTCTACCCCTTACCGTCCTAAAGCAAATGGAGCAGTTGAAGCAGCAAACAAGAATATTAAAAAGATTCTTAGGAAAATGGTCCAAGGATCTCGACAGTGGCATGAGAAATTACCGTTTGCTCTTTTAAGATATCGTACAACTATCCGTACATCGACTGGCGTAACTCCTTATTTACTAGTCTATGGGACTGAAGCTGTGATACCTGCAGAAGTCAAAATTCCCTCATTTCGAATCATTAGTGAAGCCGAAATTGACGCTACTGAATGGGTCAAGTCTAGACTAAAACAATTATCATTAATAGATAAAAAAAGGTTGACGGCAGTTTGCTTTGGTCAATTATACCAGTAGAGGATGGCGCGAGCTTACAATAATAAGGTACGTCCTAGAAAATTTGAGGCCGGCCAACTTGTTGTAAAATGCATCCTTCCACACCAAGAAGAGGCTAAAGGAAAGTTTGCTCGAAACTGGCAAGGTCCATACATAGTTAAACAAGTATTATCAAATGGAGCTTTGCAACTTGCGGATCTGGACGGAAAAATGACAGAAAAAGCTATCAATGCCGATTCAGTCAAAAGATATTATATTTGACACACTTGTGCTTAACATTCTCAAGTTGAGATGATGAAAGTCCATCATTCTACTTAACTAAATGTCATTAATCCCTTGTCATCCCTTCGAGCCTTATTTATCTTTCCTTGCTTACCCTCTTTTGAGTCAAAAAAAAAGATAATGCATTAGCATTGAACTACGTTCGACCTGATTCCTAAATGGATACGTAGGCAGCCCTATCTTGAGGTTCGGTCCGACAAAAGAAAAAAAAATCTTGGTATTTAAAAAAAGAAAGAAGAGATATATATCCTATTGTCACTTTTATATGGCTCTCAAGTTGTAATTTATCCTAAAAAATCCTTTTTCCTTTGTCCATTAAAGACCTTCCGATTAATTTTTGAGAATGTCAAGCCTTGTGTACTATATATATATATATATATATATATAAAAGGGGGGAGGGGCTTGTAAGTGAAAACCCATGGAGGCACCACAAGATATCAAAACAAAAAACCTTATTGGTGAAAACCCTCAGGGGCACCATAAGACAATGATGAACGAAACAATCGAAATTAGAGAGGTCAATCGAGAAAATCCTAGAAGGAATCACTTTAGTTAAACAAAGTTTATCATGATAGGACAAAGATCAAGAAGGATGATTTTGATTTGATTGAAAGGTGCAGCCTAATTTGAGATTAAACGGTTTTGAAGGATCAAATATCTACTCCAAATTGTGTGTCATGCGTTATTGAAGTCAATATACACCTCCAAATAAGCTTTCTTACTTTACTGGTAGAAATACCTTCTATTCAAACATA
>NW_025874719.1:0-4715 GCF_002878395.1 Capsicum annuum | reverse complement strand
AAAGTGAAAGATGTTCATAGAATTTACTGAGAGCAAAGTTGAGCTAATAATCTTTGATTCGTCCAGAGTTTGGTATTCGATTCAACAAGGGTCTACTTTGAATGCGTATAACTTTTGATATACCTGAAATATTTTAGATCAAGAAGCCACCAAATTGTAGATAATTTAGTCAGCTTTCCAACAATTTTAATTTCACCTCAATCCGATAATCGAGTGAAAAGTTATAGCATTTTTCGTGTGAGGCAGTAAGTTGCCACGATTACACCGCTCGGCAGTGCCTATAGCGGTGGAACAAATAGAGCTCAGTGGTAAGACTCAAATTTGGGATTTTCTAAAATTGTAGGTCACCGCAATTACACTACTCAGCGATGCCTATAGCGGTGGCACCAATAGGGCTCAGTGGTGAGCCTCAAAATTTGTATTTCTGCTGAAATTTTTAATTCTGAGGGGCAGTCTTATCATGTTCCTACAAACTCAAGTAATGTAAACAGTGAATTAAAACATCTTTTGTGCATAATATGCCCAAATTCACTCAAATTTATCAAGAAAAAACCCTAACCTCCCTCCCAAAGGTCAAGAATCCATAGTTTAAGTTCAAGATTTCCAAGAAACAAAATCAAGATTTGGATCCTATCCTTTGGACTAAGTAGTCTAAGGTATGTGGGACTACTATAAACACCATGGGAATAATATTTACTATTTTATCATGTTTAAACATCCCCAATTGCAAGTCGGGGTATGACATGAATGACTTGCAAGTCGGGGTATGAGGATACCCGGTGATAGTATGCCCTTAACAGAACAAGTTTTGAATATTTAGCATGTATGAAGAATGGTTTTAAGGAACTAAAAGTTGGTCTTAAGAGAGTTTGATAGTTACCCGAAGAAAGAACGAGTTGAAAGACTCAATGATGGAAATCATGATTTGCCGACTCAGGATTTTGGCACCATGTTGCATGGTCTTGTGTGCCTTGATTTATGTCATCCCAACTTGGGACTATGGTTAGAAACCATGCTTTGTGGTTTTTTTCCCTACCATGATATATTATTATGATTGAGAATTATGGCACTCTGCTTTGTGGACTGGCGTGTCTCCCATACTGATACTCCAACCCTTGAGGAAAATTTGGGTAGGGGACTTGGCCGCCGAGTCAAGGACGGATCCCATATAACTCATGGGATAATCAAAATTGTAGGGTGTACCAACTAGCTCAGAGAAAATACAAAGTGAGTCATGATTTGCAAGAGTTGTTGAAATTCATTTCAGTATGCCCATGTGTTTTCACTTATGCATTATGTTTATTGTTTTATAAAATGTTCTTATTATGATATATAAAAAAATGTTATTTTAGGTTGTTTCACATACAAGTACATTTTGTATTGACCCCCTATATTTCAGGTTCTAAGGCCCAGTCTAGCGGTCCTACTAAATAGTAGATGATTGCCTGACATTCAAAGTTGGTGAGCCTCCCGTACTTCGGAAGCTGTCTTGTTTACTTATGTTTCTCTCATTGTTTTTAGTTCATGATCCGACCGGGGGCCTTGTCCCGGTTTTAAACAGATCGTTGTTTTCGTAGTAGAGATTTTGCAAACATGTATTAGATGGTTTGAGTTTTATTGAACTTATGTCCGCATTACTCAGTTGAGATATTAAAGTGACCATGTTTCCGTTTATTTTAGACATTTCCTTATAATATATGAATTGTGTATATGATTGCCAGTTAGAGAAGGGCTCCCGAGCCTTCACGGTTTGGGATGCTCATCTGTTCCTAGGCGTCTGTTCGGGTCGTGATAGGATCTTTCGTAAAGTCATAATAAATGTCAATTTTTACTTGAATTTCAAATGACTTGACTTTCAGTTACAAAATCAGACAAGATTAAAATAGATTGTCATTTATGTCGTTCTGACCATTTTCTCTCTTATAATTTGTTCCTTAAAAAAATTTCTTTTTTGATAATCTTTTAAATTCAGTACTTATTAATCAAATCATCTTGCTGGATTTTTTATGCAATTTGGGTTGACTGGACAAATAATGAATTAATAAAAATAATTCATTTACCTTTATTATATTGATTTTATTATTAAGAATATTATGTTTTTGGTAGGTTGCTAAGATTGATAAATTTGGTCTAATTTTGATTTTTGAGAAAATCTAATGTAAATCAATGTATATAGAATGTTATTTATAAGATTTCCAAATATTATCTTGTAAAAGCATCTCACACCAACGATAAAAACCATTCTTTAGTTCTTTAATTTTTCACCCTTCAGTTGCTTTCTGTGACACAACTTGAAAGCTAAAAATTTTCAAGTACAACTTCTTGCTCTCTTTTCCCTTCTTTCCCTTAAAGCCAACCTCATCTACTCTATCTGTTTGGATCAAGGAAGACCATACCCTTGCTCGAGCTCATTTGCAAACCCACTAGTCCTCTGGACAACATGCGAGGATAGTATTGAAATTTTAGCAGGAACGAAATGTCATATTATCCTCGCGTGATGTCCAGGAGGACTAGACAATAGGATAACAAATGAATTCGGACAAATTTCTTCCTTGATACTACCAGGTAGAGTTGGTGTCGTTGGCGTTAAAGGGTTGAAGTATGTCGTCGGAGTCAATGAATAGTTGGGTAATGTGGATGTTCTCCAACTCATTATGCAGGCCCAAACTAGTGATGTTTGCGTTAAATTATGATAAGATTATCTTATGTAATTAAAGATACTGATATGAAAGAGTTAAGTTATTTATTTATTGTTAAATATGATATGAAAATATTTTTATTACATCGTGGTCAAAATAATACCTATAATTTCCTCAAAATAATAGAAATAAAAGATCATTGATGGAGGCTTTGATGTATTTGGTTAAGCACAAGAAGTTAATTAGTTAAGAAGAAAATATATCCCTCAACTATACGAAGAGTGAAAATATTACTCGTTAAAATGGAAGTGTGCATATAATTCATTGTTTAACAAATGATGTATATATTATAAGTTCACTCCCATTTTTTTACGTGAGAAATGTTCCTCACTATTTGGACCAGTTACAACTCCGTTAACACTTATCTGAAATCACCTAAACTGTTGCCCTAAAGGATGAATCTATTGCCACGAATGCTCAGGAGAGTTGCTTGATATTTCTTTGGATTTTGTTTTAGCTTTTGTTCTGTGTTTTTTGTATGTTATTTTTTAATATTAACAAGATATTCCCACTAAGCATAGCATAGAGATTCCAAAAAAAAAAAAAAATTCTTTTCCAAGCTGCATAGTTTTGTCTTGTGAAAAGCTTGGTATCTACTCATTAGTAGAGGCAAATTCAAAATTTTAAATTTGTAAGTTTCTAATAAAATAAAGTAATATTTGGACAATAAAAAGGGAGGGGCAGGGGAGGGGGTGGTAGAACTGGAATTAGTCCTGAGGCAACAAAGACGTAAAGAAAATATAAATTATTCATTTTTTGAAAAAAAAAAAAGAAAGAGTTGACTAGGAAATGTAAGGTAAAAAGGTAACCAAAAAAAGGCTAAAAAAATGATGTTTCCACTGGGTTTGGATCCCTCCTCGCGAGGGTGTTGAGGATTTCGTTATTATTCATATCATCTTGCATTATTTTATATTGAATTGCCATTCACTGGTCAAAAAATTAATTAATAACAATAATTCTTTTACCTTTTGTGATGTTGATTTCTTACTAAGAATACTATGCTTTTGGAAAGTTGTTAAGATTGATAAGTTTGATCAAATTCTGACTTATGACAAAATCTAATGTAAATCATTGTTTATATAAAGTTATTTATAAGATTCTTACATATTATCTTGTAAAATCATCTCATATCAATTATAAAAATTCTTCTTTTGTTCTTTAATTTTTCACCCTTCAGTTGTTTTTTCAAACACCTTGACAGTTAGGAATTTTCAAGCACAACTTCTTGCTTCTCTTTTCTCTTTTTGTTGTAGTCCACACCAACCAACTCTTCATTGACTCCAACAACAAGCTTATTTCCTTTAAAGCCAACTTTATCGGCTCTATCTGGTCGTATCAAGTATGACCTTGGTGGAGTTTGATTGCAAGCCCACTTTCTAGCTCTACGTTACAACCTAGCAGGTTAAACATCAACCTACAAACCAAGATGTTCTTTGACGTATACTACGCCTTTAGTTTTCTTCATTATGTACATTCTCACTTGGTTCATCTCGAGGTCGTTTAGATCCTCCACTAGACTGTTCATGTCAAATTTTGTATGGGTAAATGTTTTTAAAGAATTCAGCATTGTCTAATTCAATTACCGTATTTTCATTAATATCATGAAGTTTGGATTTATGAACCAGAAATTGACATGCTTTACTACTTTTACCATATCCTATGAACACGCAGTCCACCGTTTTAGGTCCTATCTTAACCCTTTTAGGCATAGGTATTTGGACCTTTGCTAGACACCCCCACACTTTAAAATATTTCAAGTTGGGTTTCCTTCCTTTCCATTTTTCATAAGGAATTGATTGTGTCTTACTATGGAGAAATCTGTTGAGTATATGATTGGTTGTAAGGATAGCCTCTCCCCATAAGTTTTACGGTAAACCAAAATTTATAAGAAAGGCATTCATCATTTTCTTCAAAGTTTTTTTTTTCTTTCTATAATTCCATTTGATTGAGGTGAATACGAGGCCGTAGTTTGATGGACGATTCCATTCTCTACACATATTTCGGCGAAGGGAGATT
>NW_025874718.1:0-2142 GCF_002878395.1 Capsicum annuum | reverse complement strand
GGTTAAGGCAACACAAGCACGATTGGACTCCATATACCTCTACTTTTATCTTTAACTAAGTTAGAAAACAAAGATGAAGGAAATCATCCTTTTCTTTAACAAAATAGAAAACATAAATGTTAAGAATATACACATACCTCAAGCACGAATTTCCAAAATAGAGAATAGAAACGGACACTTAGACTTTATGTCCTCCTCGGCTTCCTAAGTAGCTTTCTCAAACTTTTGATTCTGCCATAGAACCTTTATCAAAGTCATATCCTTCATCCACAACCAACAAACTTACCAATCTAAGATCCTCACCGGGACCTCCTTATAAGACAAAGAATCTGAAATACCAATGTTCTCTAAGGGAACAACCAATGAAGGATCACCCACATATTTTATCTACATGGACACATGAAATACCGAGTGAATGGAACTCATTCTAGAGGGCAAATCCAATTCATATGCAATGCTACCAACCCTTCTCAAAATCACATACAAGCCAACATATTGGGAATTGAGGTTCCCCTTCTTTCCAAACCTCATTTATTCCTTCATGGGAGACACCTTCAAGAACACCCAATCCCCAATCTCAAATTCCAGCTCTTACATCCGTATAGGACTTTTGGCGACTTTGGGTGGTCTTAAGACTATTCGAAATCAACTTCACTTTCTCCATATCATGGTGAACCAAATCCAGGCCAAACATCTCCAATTCACAAAACTCGAACCACCCAATAGAATATCTGTATCTCCTACTATACAACGCCTCAAACGGAGCCATACCAATGCTAGAATGGTAACTATTATTATAGGCAAATTCAATAAGAGGAAAATGGATGAACTCGCTACCACCAAAGTCGATTACACAAGCTCACAGCATATCTTCCAAAGTCTAAATAGGTTTTTTTGTTTGCCCATCCATCTGCAGGTGAAAGGCGGTGCTAAGACTCACTCTAGTCCCCAAACTATGATGGAAAGAGTGCTAAAAATATGATTAGAATTAATTACCACGATCTAAAAAGAATGAGATAGGTGAACCATATAACTTTATGACCTCTTGAAGGAACAACTTTGCTTAGTCCTCAACAAAACAATTAGTCCTCACTAGCAAGAAGTGAGCATACTTAGTCATCCTATCCACGATGACCAAATGGATTTTCCTAATTCTACAACTGCGGAAGACCGGTAACATAATCCATGTTAATTATCTCCAATTTTCGCACCGATAGTTCAATTTCTTGGAGTATCCCACAGGGCCTCATGTGCTCCACCTTTACTTTCCAATACACCGTACACTTAGCCACAAAGATAGCTATATCCCACTTCATATTATTCCACCAATACATATCCTTAAAGTTATGATACATCTTTGTTGAATCGGGATGAACCGTATATCATGATTCATGGGCCTCGGCCAAAATCCTGCCTCGCAATTCATCAATACCGAGAACACTCAACCTCCCTTAGTACCTCAAGATACCATCACCACCAATCTAGAAAGCCATCACCTTATGCTTACCCGCATCATTCTTGATATTCATCAAGAGAGGGTCTAATACTTGTTTTTCTTTTATTTCAAAACCAAGAGATAATTGTGCCACCTATTTCACAAACACACTACCATCCTCAGAGTCCAAGAGACGAATCACCATCCTCAAAGTCCAAGAGACGAACTCCAAGATTTTACAAATGATGAATATCTTTCACCAATTCTCACTTATCCTTATCCACATGAGCTAGACTCCCAATGGATAACCTGATAAGAGCATCAGCAACTACGTTAGTTGTACCTGAATGGTAAAGAAGACTCATATTATAGTCCTTCAGTATCTTAAGCCACCTTCTTTGCCTAAGATTAAGATCCTTCTGAGTGAATATGTACTACAGGATCTTATGATAAGAAAAGATATCAACATAGAGCCCACACAGATATTGACAGGAAATTTTCAACGCGAACACCACGACTAACAACTCTAAGTCATGAGTTGGATAGTTCTTCTCATGAACCTTTAACTGTCTAGAGGCATAAGCAACCATCTTACTATGTTGCATCAAAACACAACCCAAACCAACTCAAGGTGTATCATAATAGACGATGAACCCTCCGTACCTTCAAGCAGAGTCAAGACAGGAGCTAAAGTCAATTTATCTTTC
>NW_025874717.1:0-1158 GCF_002878395.1 Capsicum annuum | reverse complement strand
TAAAATGACGCGAACAAGGCGTTTTAAGGCCAAATCGGTGTGCTATAGCCCATGGTTTTGGGGGTGGGTACGGGGGTGCCATGGATAAAAAATTGACCTGGATAAGCCAGAGAGGCTTTGGAGTGTTCTAGTATTTCTCGTTTATGGGGGCGAGGCCATTTGGTTTGTCAGATGGGCAAAACGGTGCTAACCGGGCATTTTAGGACAAAATCGATGTGCTATTGCCCATAATTTTTGGGAAGGGCTCGGGGTACGGAGTTTTCGTAGGCCGAAAATCGACCTGGGTATGCCATGGAGGCTAGGGAGCATCCTAGTGTTGCCCGTTTATGTGGGTAAGGCCATTTGGTTGGTCTAACGGGCGAAATGGCACTAATAGGGTATTTTGGGGCTAAATTGGTGTGCTATAGCCCACGATTTTAGGGGTGGGCCCGAGGTTCGGAGGTACCATGTTCCAAAATTACTTGGGAGTGCCAAGAAGGCTGGAGAGTGTCCTAGTATTAAATGTTTGACAGGGCAGAGCCATTTGGTTTGTTAAACGAGTGAAATGGCATGAACGGGACATTTTTGGGCTAAATCGGTGGGCTATTGCCTACAGTTCTGGGGGTAGGCCTGGGGTCCGGGGGAGCCATGGGCAAAAAATTAATCTGGGAAAGCCAGGAAGGCTGGAGAGCATCTTAGTGTTGCTAGTTTGTGCAAGAGGGTACATTTGGTTTGTCAAACAGGAGAAATTGTACGATTGAGGCATTTTGATGCCAAATCGGTGTGCTATAAACCACGGTTATGTGGGTGGGCCCTAGGTACGAGGGTACCGGGGGACAAAAATTGACTTGGGAAATCCAGTATGGGTAGAGAGCATCCTAGGGTTGCTTGTTTGTGTGGGCGGGGCCATTTGGTTGGTCAAACGTCCAAAACGGCACAAACAGGGCATTTTGGGGCCAAATTAATATGCTATAGACCACGGTTCTGGGGGTGGGCTCGGGGTCCGGGAGTGTCGTAGGACAAAAATCGACCTGGGTATCCCAGGAAGGCTAGAAAGCATCCTAGTATTGCTCGTTTGTATGGGCGGGGACATTTGGTTAGTCAAATGGCCAAAACAGCGCGAACAGGGCATTTTTTGCCTAATCGGTGTGCTATAACGCACGATTCCGGGGGTGAGCC
>NW_025874716.1:0-1445 GCF_002878395.1 Capsicum annuum | reverse complement strand
CTCCCAAGCCTCTCTGATGTGCCTAAGTTGATTTTTAGCCCACGGCACCCCCGTATTCCAAGCCCACCCCCAAAACTGTAGGCTATAGCACCCCAATTTAGCCCTAAAATGCCCTGTTCACACCGTTTTGCATGTTTGACCAGCTAAATGGCCGCGCCTACACAAAGAGGAAACACTAGGATTCTCCCCAACCTCCTTGGCATGCCCAGGTCAATTTTTGGCCAACCGCACCCCCAAAACTCGGGCTCACCCCCGGAACCGTGGGCTATAACATAATGATTTGGCCTAAAATGCACCGTTCATGCCATTTCCCCTGTTTGACTAGCCAAATGTCCCTGATTACATAAACGAGCAACATTAGGATGCTTATCAGCCTCCCCGGCATGCCTAGGATGATTTTTGTCCAACAACAAACCCAAACCCAGGGCTCACCCCTAGAATCGTAGGCTATAGCACATCGATTTGGCCCCCAAATGCCAGGTTCATGCCGTTTAACCTGTCTGACCAACCAAATGGCTCCACCAACATAAATGAACAACACTAGTATGCTCCTTAGCCTCCCTGGCATGCCCAGGTTGATTTTCGATCCACGGCACACCCGGACCCCGATCCAACCCCCAAAACCGTGGGCTATAGCACATCAATTTTGCCCTAAAATGCCCTATTCACGCTGTTTCACATGTTTGACCAACTAAATGGCCCCGCCCATACAAACAGCAAATACTAGGATGCTCCCCAGCCTCCCTAGCGTGTCCAAATCAATTTTTGGCCTACGGCTCCCTCGAACGCCGGGCCCAACCCTGGAATCGTGGGCAACAGAATGCCGATTTTGTCCCAAAATGCCCTGTTCGTGCCATTTCCCCATTTGAACAACCAAATGGCCCCGCCCCCTCAAACGGGAAATAATAGGATGCTTCCCAACGACCCTAGCATACCCAAGTTGATTTTCGGCCCATGGCACTCCCGGACCCTGGACCCACTACCAAAGTGTGGGCTATAGCACCCCAATTTGGCCCCAAAATGCCCTATTTCGCTCATTTGACTAACTAAATAGCCCCGTCCACATAAATAGAAAACACTAGGAGGCTCCCAAGTCTCTATGGCATGCCCAGCTCAATTTTTGGCCCACGGCACCCCCAAACTCAGGGCGCACCCCTGGAACCATGGGCTATAGCGCACTGATTTGGACTCAAAATGCCCCATTCACACCGTGTCGATCATTTGACCAACTAAATGGGCCTGCCCACACAAACGGGTAACACTAGGATGCTCCCCAACCTCCCTAGCACACCCAAGTTGATTGTTGGACCACGACAACCCCTAACCCCAGGCCCACCCCTAGAACTGTGGGCTATTGCACACCGATTTGGCCCCAAAATTCCCCGTTTGTGCCGTTTCACCCGTTTAACTAAACAAATGGCCCCGCCCATATAAACGGGCAACAC
>NW_025874715.1:0-1637 GCF_002878395.1 Capsicum annuum | reverse complement strand
TGTATACATTAAATATACACGTCTATAGAAGATATATACATAAATATACGCATCATTCAATATATATGTACTACTTTAAGTAAAACATATACTACAATATATATATATATATATATATATATATATATACTACAATATATAGTTATATACTAATTTATAAAATATATACACATTAAATATACACGTCTATAGAAGATATATATACAAATATATGCATCATTCTATATATATGTACTACTTTAAGTAAAACATATACTACAATATATGTATATACTACAATATATATATAGTTATATACTAATTTATAAAACATATACACTTGTATACATTAAATATACACGTCTATAGAAAATATATTCACAAATAACGCACCATTCAATATATATGTACTACTTTAAGTAAAACATATTCTATATATATATATATATAGTTATATACTAATTTATAAAACATATACACATGTATACGTTTATAGAAGATATATACATATATATACGCACCATTCAATATATATGTACTACTTTAAATAAAATATACTACAATATATAGATATATATAGTTATATACTAATTTATAAAATATATACACATGTATACGTTAAATATATACGTCTATAGAAGATATATACCCATATATACGCACCATTCAGTATATATGTATTATTTTAAATAAAATATACTACAATATATACACTACAATATATACACACTATATATATATATAGTTATATACTAATTTATAAAACATATACACACGTATACGTTAAATATATACTACTTTAGAAGATATATACACACATTTGCGTACCACTCAATATATGTACTACTTTAAATAAAACATACTACAATATATATACGCTACAATATATACACACACTATAGATATAGTTAGATACTAATTTATAAAACATATACACATGTATACGTTTAATATATACGTCTATAGAAGATATATACACATATATATGTATCATTCAATATATATGTACTACTTTAAATAAAATATACTACAATATATATATACTACAATATATAATTATATATATAGTTATATATCAATTTATAAAACATATACACATGTATACGTTAAATATATATGTCTATAGAAGATATATATACACATATATAAATTAATAATACTTGATAGTAAATTAATAATATATTAAAACTAAGTTATAATTAAATTCAATTTAAAAAATAAAAATAAAAAAAAAACTTGACCGGGCCGGGCCAGTTAATCGACGGGCCCTAACTGGGCTTGGTACGGGCAGGATTAACCGGGCCCAAATCAATAAAAAATCCGGCCCGGTACCCGATACCCTAAAGTCCTAGGACTTACCGGGCCGGTTTTGTAAGTGGGTCGGGCTGGGCCGGGTCAGCGCGGCCCGTTTGACAGGTTTATAATACATTCAACGAAGATATATTTTTTCTTTGTAAAGATACATAATTAGCTCCCGTTATATTTTTTTTTTATAGATACATCCAATGAAGATACATCTTTTTCTTTGTAAAGATATATAATTAACTCTCGATACATTTTTTTTTTATTTTGGATCTATCGAGATACATAATACATCCAACGAAGATATATTTTTTCCTTTTTAAAGATACATAATTAGCTCTCGATAAATATTTTTT
>NW_025874714.1:0-1123 GCF_002878395.1 Capsicum annuum | reverse complement strand
ATATTCATCCTTTGGATTATATCTTTTAAACTTACTTTTGTAATTATGGGTTGGTTTTCTTATATCTGATGTACAAAGTATTATATTTTTATCTAGAGTATTTACTTCTATATTTATTAATTCTCAATTTTCTTTATTAATTACTTCTTGTTTTTCGTTAATTTCTAGTTTTTCTATATTTTCCAAAATTTCCGTATATGTTTCACTACTTTCCGAGTCATAATTATCTGTTTCTTCAGCATCTGTTGTATTTATTTCTAATTCACTGGTTCCTAATTCTTTATTTTTTCATTCTAATTTTTCTTTAAATTGATTTATCTCAATTAATAATTTTTGTTCTTTATCTTTTTTTTTTCTGTCTCTTTTCATATAAATCTTTTAGCATTTGTCATTCTTAATCTAATTCAGCAATCCTACTATATTTAGTTTCTTCTATTTTTCGTATTTCTTCTGTAGTTTGTTGTTTTATTTTATCTATTTCCTTTTTTTCTATCTATCTCTTCGTTTTCTCTTTCTATTCTTACCATGACCGTCAACTTATCTTCTAATTTTAATTCTTTTTTTTCTAATATTAAATATAAATGTTCACCTATTTTCTTATATCTCCTTCCTAAATTAGAGAATACTATTTTTATTTTTAATCCTTCATGATTTTCATATGTTTTTTCATCTATTATAAATGCTTCTTTGATCATTTTATTTAGATGTATACAGGTTATGTTGATATATATATTCTAGACTATCTATTGTTAATTCTAAATTTGATATTTCTTCTTTTTGTGTATTTATTGAGTTTTTGCTAACTCCAGCAATTATGTTATACTATAGTCTTTCTATCCTAATTTTTAATTCTTTACGTTTTTTAGATATTATTTGTTTTAATTCTTTATAATGTTGTAGTTTTTGTACGTTATCCATCTAAACAAATATTATAAATAATTTTTTTCTGATAATCCAAATATATGCTACCTCCGTAACTTTAATTAGCATAGGCTCTGGTACCAATTGTAGGGAGTGCGAATAACTTTAATAGATCTATTGTAGCTATGGATCTATTTTTATTTGTGCGTGAATATTTCTTAACTTCTCTTAATATTTTTATTTTATTTATGTTCATATCTTG
>NW_025874713.1:0-1123 GCF_002878395.1 Capsicum annuum | reverse complement strand
ACCTCATGATTTATGTTCATACAAGAATGAATAAAGGTAAAAGGAAGCAGGTCATATTCAATGAATTAATACAAGAAACAAACAACGTAAGCTTGCGAAAGTAAAGGGATGAGGCAACAAGGAAAATACTCATGACTTCTAAAATTGAACAAACATAGATACTAATCCATATAACAAAAGAAAATAAAGCTTAACTTTTTAAGCAAGAGAATCCTAAATCTCAATTAAGGGGACATTAACGAAAATTCATACATCTAAATCACAATCAACATTTTATGAAAAAACGCGTAACGACCTATGGTTTATATTTCTAAGACATCGTTGATTCTCTTTTCACATTATGAATAAAAGAGAGACATGAATCAAGTCTTTACACACACAAAGAGCACATATAACAATCCGGAGTAAGAAAATAAGAATAAAAGTTTAGCATTTCTAAAAGTGAAATATCGTTTCACAATCATACTATGCATGAGTCAAAAATATCCAAATAATTTTATTTAGCCGTGAAAGTTCGACCTTTCTTATCATTTTGAAAAAGACAACATGCGAACAAAAAGTAATAAACATCTTGGATGAAAAGTAAAGCTAGCACTTCATATCTTATACGAGGATTTTGAAATCTATTAAAATAATTAGTAAGCAAATGACAAATTCTTGACTTAATTAATTACTATTTTTATTAAGGCGCAACAAATAATAATAACTAACTATTCTTTTCAATAAAAAGAAAATAACTTTACATGCTAAAAATAAAATATTCAACAACAATGAGTTTGAACAAGACATGATTATATTTTTCAAGCAAAGATCTAAACTTTATCCAAAATAATCAAAGAATAAAGTAAAAAAAAGAGAAACAATCAATATTATCTATTCCTTTCAACATAAAGAAAATAACTTTATATGCCAAAAATAAACATATTCAACAACAATGAGTTTGAACAAGACATGATTATATTTTTCAAACAAAGATTTAAACTTTATCCAAAATAATCAAAGAATAAGGCGAAAAGGCAAAACATTCAACATTAACTATTCTTTTAAATATAAAGAAAATAACTTTATATACTAAAAACAAATATATCCAACAACAATGAGTTTAAACAAAGCAAAAATACAT
>NW_025874712.1:0-1178 GCF_002878395.1 Capsicum annuum | reverse complement strand
AGAAAAATCTTGAAAACCTACACAATTAAATTCAACCCTTCACGTTTTATGTACTTCCTATTATCAATGTTTAATCTGTCAGAAAAATATTTGATATATCAAAAAGAATAATCATTTTCTAATATATACCATTATTATTCTAAATTAATTCTTAATTCTTTAAATTGTCATAAAGACAAATATTATTTATGACAATTATATATTATGGTGAAAACTTCCTTTGCCATATGTTACATTTGATTGATGGATGTCGTTGTTATTTATTTTTATTAATGAATATTAATTCTTAGTTATTAATCCTTGTTTGACCATTACACCAAGTCTTTTACTCTTAGAATTTCATGGTAATCATTTGAGTTTTTGACACCTATATATAATGTGTTCTAGAAGAACTCGTTGAATCCTGAGAGATATACTGATATTGGATGACATAAAGCGACAGAAGCACGCCTCAAGTTAGAGAATTTCCAACTAATATTCATGATAGAGTATTCTTTCGTAAGATTTACAACATATTGCCAAAAAAGATTTACAACATACATTTTATCTACTTTTCACTCTTTTATCTTTTCTTTTATAATCTTATAATATGCTTTTTTTTTTTTTTTTTTTAAATTTTTTAAAATTTGGATAAGTATACTTTTCAAGCTTTATTGAAGTTTTTCTATTCCTATTTTATGATAAAATACTTTTAATTTTGTTTTGTTCAAGACTCTCATTTGAGTATTTCGAAAAGAGCAAAGAAATAACGAAGCTTGGTTGGCCTAGTGGTTAGCTCGCTAGGTTGTTTAAACAAGTGTCGGGGTTCGATTCCCGCCTTATGCATGCAACAACTAATTGGCCAGCGGCAAATCCTTAAATGGAGCTCATATAAATGAGTATACTAGTAGGGTGTGCTACGTACAATAGATCTTTATAGTCTGACCCTTCTCCAAACTCCACACACAGCAGAAGCTTTAGTACGCCAAATTGCCCCATATATAAACGAGTATACCTAATAGGGTGTTCTGTGTACAATAAATCTTTATAGTTTGACCCTTTTCCAAACAATAAATCTTTATAGTTCGGCCCTTCTCCAGATTTCACACACAACAGAAGTTTTAGTGCACCGAATTGCTCTTTATATAAATGAATGTACTAGTAGGGTATGCTGCGTACAATAGATCGTTATATATATT
>NW_025874711.1:0-2635 GCF_002878395.1 Capsicum annuum | reverse complement strand
CAACCTTCCACAATTCAATACAACCAAACCATGGAAAATAGTCTATAACCCTATTTCCATCATCTTTCAATAACAACCAATACATATAATCCTTTATCACACACATATATATGGAAAAGAAAAATGGCAAACAATATTCATACCTTAGAATTTACCTCTTGATTATGCAATCTTGTTTGCACAAATAATAGGTGTCGTTTGAAGTTCTCGAGATGACAAACACAGTTTTCGAATTACTTTGGAATTTCTATGGTTGAATCAAAAGTAATTTAAAGGTCAAATTTGGCTAAGGTTTGTTCTTCGTCAATGATTGATGATGAAAATGAGTTTTTGAACTAATATACATGTATATATACACATATTCCCATCCATAATATAATAGGAAATGACCAAAATGCCTTTAAAATTTAAATAATGTCAAATCTATCCTTTGGTGGACTGTTTTGATAAGCTAAAGTAGATCGACCAGAACTCTTTGCTACGATATCATATTTAGGTGAAATTTGTATCGTTGGAAGGATAATTCAAAGGACTTTTATTTCATATAAAGTAGGCCACCCAGTTCATCCTGTACAAGTAGTTATGGTCGTTTGAAGTTCACCCTAAAAATCTATTTTGATAGGATAAAGTAAAATGAGTATAACTCCTTACTTAGACGTTGGATTTGGATGAAACTAATTGCATTGGAAAGAAGACTCAAAGATATTTCTTTTCATGGGTTGCAGCTCTTCCAGTTCATTACATTAAGGAAGTTATTATCATTTGAATTTGACCCAAAATTTGGTTGGCCTCAGTAGTTTGTGTATAGGAAATTTTCCTGCACATTTACTATTCCCAAATATCCCAGCCACCGTTTTATAGTTTCAAACGTGCTCGATTATATCCGAAACCTATCCATTTTTGGAAATCTTTATATCATTGGAAAGCTTATTTAATAACCATTGCATGGAACCATCGACGGACAAATTTCGGTATAAATAAAATAAATAAAAAATTAATTCCATATAAATAAGACCAATACACGTACTTGAATATGGGGTGTTACATGTCCCAACTAGATTTATTACTCTTTTTGTTAGAGAATTTGTGGTACTTTTATGGGTTGGAATAGGCTAGATCGGTATTAGCATTGGAATAAGATGGAAGGTTAGCATCATCAGATATAATTTGTCACTATTCCATCATATTTCATTTTGGGATTAATTATATTATGATTTGGAACTTAGTTGGTTATGTCCTGGTTTATGACCTTTTGGTATGGTTTGGTATGGTTGGATTGTTGGTACGGGTTGGTTCGACTTGGTTGGGTTGGTCATAGTTTTGATCCTATTCCAGAGTCTTCATTTGAGATGTTGCATTATCTCAGCCATCTTAGGGCAAGTGGCTGGAGGTTAGGTTGGGTAACAAGGGTGGTCTCCGATCAGACTTGGGATGCCTATTATGACAAGGCCCCCGATCGGGTTGCTTCAAGTTGGTATTAGAGCCTAGGTTCATGGTAAATTAGGAGTCCACAAAGCCATGTTGAATAGAGTATCTTTTAGGGGTGTGTAGCACGCCACACTCATAAGGGAGAAGCTATAAGGCATTTAGGAATGTTTTATTTTCTTGGTATTCTATTTTTAAACTTAGAGTCTTAGTCCTAGAATCTTCTTTAATCCTTATTTGTTCGTGTTTCAAATCATGCCTCGTAGATCTGGAACACAAGGAAATTCTTCTATCCCATCTGGGGGTAATACTAAAAGGGTGCATCCTACTTTTAGGGCTCATCTTTAATCTTACGGTCCTATCCCTGATAGTTATGGAGTTTTACTGGTTCATACTAGTCCTCCTCAAAGTGATGTGACTAATGTGGAATTTTGTCAGTCTATTTATGTTATAGCTCAAATGGTCGCTGCTCAGGCTGAGCAGGGTACAACTGGTGCTTTATCTACTGAGGACATAATGGTTGGCCAATTTATGAAGATAGGTCCTCTCATTTTTTTTGGAGTGAAGGTGGAGAAGGATCCACAAGGCTTTTTAGATAAAATCGAAAATATATTTTAGGTGATGTAGGCTACTAATGTGGAAGGGGTAAACTTTATTGCTTATTAGCTTAAAGAGGTTGCATGTCAGTGGTATGAAGAGTGGGATAGGGATAGGGGTGATGTAGAAGAATCAGTATTATGGGATACTTTTTCTAAGGCCTTCTTAGATCGGTTCTTTCCCTAAGAGTTGAGAGAAGTAAAAATGGAGAATTTTATGAACCTCAAGCAGGGAAATATATCTATCAAGGAATATGACTTCAAGTTTCACTAATTTTAAAGGTATGCTCCTGATTTAGTTGCTAACATGCGAGCTAGAATGAGAAAGTTATCTTTTGGGTTGAATTGAGATTTGATAAGCAAGACTACCTTGTTGATTAAAGATATGGACATCTCTAGGTAGATTGTTCATATGCAACAAATGGAGGATAAAAAGAGGAAGCGAGAGGAGTTTGGGGATAGATAGGGTAAAAGGAGCAGGTTTTTTGAAAAAGGAGGTGCTCAGTCTCAAGATGGTCGAGATGGTGTCAAATGGGAGAAAAATAAGAGGGGTAGTTTTGGTTCCTTCTCTTCTGCTAGTGCTTCTTACCAGTTGGGTGACAAGCATCTTCACG
>NW_025874710.1:0-4131 GCF_002878395.1 Capsicum annuum | reverse complement strand
TGTCAAAATAAGTGAGAATGATTTCAAAACTGGCTACCAGCTTCTTCAATTGCACAAAGCAAGACAAAAGGGCCAACACATGCTAAAGACATGATTGTGAGCCAAAACAAGGCATGCAGAAAGTTTTGTCAACCGACAAGTCTGGGAACTCATGAAAATACCAAGGTTCAAAGGGTTTATCTGAGAAGCATGACAAAGCAGGGATACTGTATTTGTTTCAGAGTCACTCTTAATAATCTGAGTTCGGGTTAATGATACAGCAAGCCAGTGACACATGCTAATAGTTGAAAGCAAGATTAAATACGACTAGGGGCAAAAGCAATTTCCATGAAAGCTAAGCCACAAACTAACCACTATGTTTTTAAACTAACAAGTTTTCTTTGTATGAAATAGGAACACATGCTACCTTCAAATCAAGGATTTCAAAGCCTAAACATCAAGGGCTGTAATATTCTCATTTCTACAAATGCAAGAGGTAATGTTGCTGCACATATTTGGTATTCAAACCCATGGTAATTCAAGCGCCATTTGTAAGGAGACACACTTCCTTCTTTTGGTAATTCTAGCAACATTTGTAAAGAGACGCACTTCCTTGTTTGGGTACTTCCAGCAATATTTATAAGGAAACACATTTCCTTATTTGGTAAATCCAGCAACATTTGTGAGGAAACACACTTTCCTATTTGGTAATTCAAGCGGTATTTGTAAGGAGATGCACTTCCTTGTGTGGGAAATTCAAGTAATATTTATAAGGAGATGCACTTTCTTATTTGATAATTCAAGCAACATTTGTAAGGAGACGTACTTCTTTGTTTGGTAATTCGATTGACATTTATAAGGAGACACACTTCCTTGTTTGGTAATTTCATCAACATTTGTAAGGAGATGCACTTCCTTGTTTGATAATTCAAGCAATATTTGTAAGGAGACGCAGTTCCTTATTTGTACAATTCAAGTAACATTTGTAAGGAGACACACTTCCTTATTTTGGTAATTTAAGCACTATCATAAGGAGACGCACTTCCAAAGGAGACACACTTTTTTGTTATGGTAATTCAAGCAATATTGGAGACGTACTTCCTTGCTTGCGAAATTCAAGCAATATTTATAAGGAGATGCACTTCCTTGTTTGGTTAATTCAAGAAATATTTGTAAGGAGATGCACTTCCTTGTTTGAGTAATTCAAGCGGCATCGGTAAGGAGACGCACTTCCTTGGTTTGGTAATTCAAGCAGCATTGGTAAGGAGATGCACTTCTTTGTTTTGATAATTCAAGCAATATTTGTAAGGAGACGCACTTCCTTGTTTGATAATTCAAGCAACATTTGTAAGGAGAGACACTTCCTTGTTTGGTAATTCGATTGGCATTTGTAAGAAGACACACTTCCTTGTTTGGTAATTTCATCAATATTTGTAAGGAGATGCACTTCTTTGTTTGGGTAATTCCAGCAACATTTGTAAGGGGACGCACTTCCTTGTTTGGACAATTCAAGCAACATTTGTAAGGAGACACACTTCTTTATTTTGGTAATTCAAGTGCTATCATAAGGAGACGTACTTCAAAAGGAGATGTACTTTCTTGTTTTGGTAATTCAAGCAACATTGGAGACGCACTTCTTTGCTTGGGCAATTCAAGCAACATTTGTAAGGAGATGCACTTCCTTGTTTGGTTAATTCAAGAAACATTTGTGAGGAGACGCACTTCCTTGTTTGAGTAATTCAAGCGGCATTGATAAGGAGATGCACTTCCTTGGTTTGGTAATTCAAGCGGCATTGGTAAGGAGATGCACTTCCTTGTTTTGATAATTCAAGCAACATTGGTAAGGAGATACATTTCTTTGATTGGGTAATTCGAACTTTGATTTTGGGTAATGCACTTCCTAGCAGTCCCCTTGATTTCTAGAAAATGCACTTTCTAGTCAAGTTATTGCACTTAATCCTTTGGAGGCGCACTTTCTTGCTAGTTTTCATTTGTCAGGTGGCACACTTTTTAACTTACACTTGTATCTCTAGAAGACGCACTTTCTAGTTAGAATCCCTCACTTTAATTCTTAGGAGACGCACTTCCTAATCTTGGTTATTCAATTTTACTCTCAAGAGATGCATTTCTTGGTCAGAATCTTGATTCATCATTGCAACATGCAAGTAGGTAGATGTGTCTTTTCCAAAAGTCTTTTGATCATAAACTTGGAAAAAAAATTTAATTTCTATTTTTGAAACTTTAGTTTTTTGGCAAACGGAATTTCTCTTTATAATAATATTTGTTTGGGATAATTTTCTTTTTAGTTTTGATGTGTTTCAGGAGCCTGCCCGAAGCACAGGGAGAATAAATGGAAAACTAAGCAACAAGGTGAAGAAATTGAAAGTTAAACAGATTGAAAAATAGCAAGTCAGGAGCCCGCCTGCAGAACAGGGTGAAGACGTTGAAGGCATGGTAACAAGTTGATGAAATAGCAAGTCAGGAACCCGCCTGGAGAATAGGGTGAAGAAATGAAAAGTCAAGCAACAAAGTAAAGAAGTTGAAAGTCAAGAAACAAAGTGAAGAAGTTAAAAGTCAAGCAACAAGGTGAAGAAGTTGAAAACAAAGCAACAACGTGAAAAGTTGAAAGTTAGCAGATTGAAAAATATCAAGTTAGGAGCCCACCTGGAGAATAGGGTGAAGAAATGAAAAGTCAAGAAACAAAGAGAAGCAATTGAAAGCCAAGCAACAAGTTGAAAGAAATTGCAAGTCATGAGCCTGCCTGAAGAATAGGGTGATAAAAGTCGAGTCAAGAGCCAACAGAAGCTGTATAGATAGGATTTTGTAATTTTATTTATGTTTTAACTTTTAATTTTCATTTTTGATGTAATGACAGAGCCGCGGACCAGAACCTCGATGGAACCTTACTCGACTCTCCAACTCGGTATAGTCCACTTCTCTTCCAACCCATTGAGATACTTGTGACTTCCTCATGACTTGGGTAGATAGGGTGTCCAACAGGATTTGATTGTCCTTCTTTCTTTTACTCCTCTCTTTGAATAATGATCGGGACAAAATTTGGTCTCATTGTTTATTTCTTTATCTAAAAACACTGCGTGTTTACATTCAAAGGGGGCATGATGTAGACACGTAATTTCGTCCCTCCCCGATATCGTTTCACCCATTTTTACCTTATCTCATCCATGTAATTATCCATCCATAAAATGACAAAAATAACAACCCTTAACAAATTTTATCTTGTTTTGATCCTACCCGAACAACCTCTCCAATTAAAAATCGGACACCTCACCCCTCACGCTATACCCTACCCCACTACCCCATCCTAATATATACATACGGACAATACATTAATAAAGGGGGGAGGTCATATTTTTGAAACGGGGACCACATAAGTGGGAATCCACTGGAAGGGGAATAAAGAACACACACCATTAACACATACAGAGAGAGCTCCATCTTTATTTTTTTTATTTATCACTCATAATGGGATGAACAAACACACACTCTCACCCTCACAACTCACAGACAAGATTACATACAGAAAGAAACGGAGAGAAAAATTAGATGTGGGAGAGGATAAGAGAGGGAAAGATCAAGAAAGAAAGAAGGTAAAGGAGGAAGAGAGATTAGGAGAGAGAGAATAGGGGTGTTGACTGCTCCGGTGAGTTTATCACCGAAAAAACATCATTGACGCTAACCAACGCCTTAAAAAAATGAAAACTGACGATTTCCACCAAAATAGGCTCCGCCAGTGAGGTCCGACGAACCAGTTCCCATCTCGCATCTGATTTCTCAACCAAACTTGACCCCATCGAGCTCAGTTCCGATGAAACCTGCCGGAGAACAACCCACAAACTCCAAACCCACTACTGTTCTGAGCTCTTTTCGGTGAAATCTAGTCAAGAAATATTGTATTGTTGACTGCTTGGTCTGTCGGGGCTCCAGCATAATTAGAAAACAACAATCCAGCCCCGATTCCAGTGAAGCTGTAGAAGTTTCTCTACTGGTTTTGATTTTTTCTTCGAGTTGTGGGTTCGGGTTGACGAAAAATAGTGAAAGGCTATACTGAGGTTGGGTAGCTCTTTTTGTTGAGGTTCGACTTAAGATTTCGGACACGAATTCTACGAGATTTAATCGGAACAATACATCAAG
>NW_025874708.1:0-5711 GCF_002878395.1 Capsicum annuum | reverse complement strand
TTGCATCACGCACCCCTATGATAGCCACCCTCAACTTAGGTTTTTCTACTAAGTAAAGGTGCACAGTATCCAAGGAGGACCAGGGCCAAAATAGGTTCATTCTGAGGTAAATAGAAACGTGAAAGGTTTCACAGAAAGAAATAGGCATATAGACTCAAATCAGGGATCAAGGGATATTATTCACATTGGGAAGGTTATTTAGGCTAAAATTGGGTTACAATAAAAAATGGCCTATGATCCTTTCCAAACCCCTATCCTACAACCTAGGTAGGACTAACAGGACAAGTTCTAGATTCGGCACACAGTAAGAGCTAAGTAATACGTCACACACACATGGAACACAAGTACATCGCATATCACTACTTATACAATTCATGTAACTTGTTCGGCAAAAATTGTCAAGTCGCTATTCTAATGCCATAAAAAGATGCACCGTAGTCTCAAATAAATGTAATTCACACAGTTATAAACTCAGATCAATGGAGAGGTGCTCAAAAGTCACAAAATAAGCTAACTGCCTTAAGTACCTATATTACTCCTAATTATCTACCAAAAATTATTACAACAACATCCTACCCTACACCCTCAACTTAAAATTAAAAATAAAGCTAAACTAAGAGTTAGAGTATACCTGGATGAATATCGAAGTTCATAGGTTTCCGACCCTGCTACTGCATCATTTGCTACCTTCTCTCTATCAGGAGCTTTTGGCCTTACAGTGGTAAGGGGCCTACTATATGAAGCACCCGCATCCCTGGCTTTCAAAGCCTCCTTCCATCAATCATTGTCCACTATGGACTCCATTTTTTATTTCTTCAACTCCTCTTTTTCAGCCTTCTTTTTTGCCTTTTTTTCACTCTTCTTTCTTCCTCTCTATCAAGATCTTCTATCTTTGCCCTTCTGCTCCCCCTTCTTATTTTTCTTTGGTGAAGCTCCAGTAAGGTTAAGCATTGGAATTTCTTCCTCAGATTAATGCATATCCAGATCTATCGGCACCATATATTGGTATTGCTACAACACCTTAATATCTTTCTTTACTTTGTTCAAGACCGCTCAGAATTTAGCAAGATCAGCCCCTAACATATCTTTTGCCCGTACATCAAATCGGTTCTCCAAATCTGGAACCGTCAAGTCAAAGTCACCAAAGGCTCAAGGGCAACCTTGATTCTCTTGTATACTATAGCGACAAACTGTTTGGCAAAAGCATGTAGTTATACCTCACACTATTTGGCTTGTTTGGCCACTTTTCTGATATCAATCATATGAAATACAAATCCTGTTGACGCTGTGGAGCTGAGGGATTAGGTTCATTCTCAGGAAATGAAACTGCTTGTGCTGAAAAAGTTGGTGGCGCAGTCTCAGCATCTTGTACTTCCACATTAGGTGTTGAACTGGTATCTGTAACTGGAGGGTCTGTTGCTACCTTTACACCTCTATCAAGTCTCAATCCTGGCTGATCTTCATCATACTATATGGGACTGTGGGTTTTCAGGCAGGAATGTCATCATCAATCCCTACAATCTCTAGTACATTAGCAGCTCGGCACAACTCTGTGATAAAACATGGGAAAGGATAAGCAGTGTCGGTTCTTGACATTCTAATATTTATCTCACTAGTAATGATTTCCCCAAAATTAAGGGAGAGATTCTACACCATACTTGCTATTAGGATAGCTTGATCGTCACCCAAAATATTGTCTCCATCAATGGACATTAGCCAGATATGCACTACACCCCACCAAAACTTTGCCTCTTGAGTCAAAGAGGACTTATAGATTTTCTCATTTGGGTTGGTCACCCATGATGGTTCCCCTTCGGCTATAATGTTGGCCAACCACGGATGTTGATTTGCTCGATTCTTAATCTGAGCATAGACTGATGGTGAAGTGGCTTGAGAAGTGAAATTGGAGCCATGCAAGAACCTGTTGATGCTTCTGATTGAGAGGTCTCTCTAACAAGGTTTGGTCTGCAACTCTTTCTCCTAAACTACACATGTTTTCCAACTGAGCTTGGTAGTTCACGTAAAACTCTTAGACCAGTGCAGGGAAAAATGAGCTTCCCCCTTTTGTAGTTCGTCCCAAGCGGTACTCTTGAAACTTCTGTTCTACTTCATGATACCTATGCAGACCTTTGGTGATATCCTTTTTTCTTCCTGAATTGGCCTTTTAGTCCTTCTTCTATCAGTTTTTTGGAGCCCATCACTGAAGATGCCCTCTGCCTGGGGAATTTTCCATCTACTATTGTCTCAAACTTTGGGGTTCTTATATTTGATAAGTGTTCCCTGAATTGGATACTCCTCATAATCTTGCTGTTTAGTGGAAGGGGATTCAGATATTGCTCCCTCAGACTCAAGATCCTCAGACCCTTCATGTTCTTCTTCTTCAGATTCAGCATGTTCAGACTCATGCTACTCATGTTCAGAATATTCAGATGCCTCTTGCTCAGAAGCAGTTGTTGTTTCAGCATCCTCACTATCCTCCACCTCAACTGGTGGGGGTAGTGGAGGCTGGTTAGGGCATTACTTCTTCTTTCACTTCCTGAGCATAGGTTCTTACTCTTCATAATCAGACTCATCATCGATCAGTTTCCGGCGTACACTTTTCTGTTGTTCTTTCTTTGTAAGCATGGGTCTCTTTATTTTGGGAGCCATTATAGGGTACCTGTAGCAATATAAAAGCCATTAGTCAATCCTCAAGAGCATAAACACAAACATATTAATCATTTAAGCTTCACATCCTTTGAAAAGGCTCATTCATGCTTCAGGTTCCAGGTGTAACGACATTTCTTGATAAGCCATCATGACTATGATAGCTTATCATAATTTTTGTCAGCCTTAGATAGAACCTGCAAACTTTATCAACTTCTGACAATATTTCTAATAAGACGTCACAAATGTGATAGACTATCATAAATGTCGTCAGCTCTAAACTGAACTCACTTCATTCTTAGTATCCTATGATGATATTTTTGATAAGCCATCACAGTTGTGATGGATTATCATAAATATCTTCAGCTCTTATCAGAACCCCACTTTTGGTTTTAACTCAATTTTTGGTCCCATTATTTCTCAAAATCCACTTGAGTTCTGATTGGTGAGCTAAATTTTAAGCTTTAGGCTTGCATAACAAACCCTAGTTCCAAATTTCAGCTCCTTTTCCAGTTGAACTTGGTTCAAGTCTCTTGGGAACTTGGGTTGTCATCAATATATCCCTTACCTCTTGAAAAGAAAATTCAAATTTAGAGCATACCTGATGGGAGCCTTTAATGTGATTACACGCACAAAAGAAAGTAGAAAGAAATTCTTGATTTTAATTGCAAACCCACACATAAGGAAACTTGATTTTTGTTTTACTTGAAAATTTTTTTGAATAAGGAATAAAATACTCCAAATATTGAAGGGAATTAACTTAAAAGGAATTAAAACAAGCGGGAAGGTGAAAAGGTTCGACTGGGCCCAGGTCGGATCTTTATAATTGGCCCAGATTTGGTTGTTAAGTTACTTTTTGATGACATCTTATGATGGTTTTTCATAGTTGTGATGACCTATAACGGATGTCGTCTTCCTTAATAGAACTTCAATTCAAAATTAGCCTCTCTGACGACAATTCTAATAGCTTATCACAGTTTTGACGGCTTATCATGAATGCTGCCAGGACCTTTTTTTAGCTGATTTCATCAGTTTTCCACCTTCTATGAACTAAATCCTAACTACAAAAATAAATACTTTACTGGAATATAAAATTTTGTGTTGCCTCCCAATAGCGCCTGATTTACTATTACGGCATGAGTTGGTTATCTAACTACTCAGACTTCGCCAAGACAACCTGTTGATACCCCTTTATCATCTTCATAGAATACATCAATGATTGAGAAAACACCCACCTTTTTTTCTGATTCATGGATGAGTTTATCTCGAAGCATTCTTCTTTATCATTTATCCTGAACTTCAATTCATTCAGCTCCATGTCTACGATCACTCTCCCGATTGCAAGGAATGGTCTAACCAAGATGATGGGTACGTCAAAGTCCACCTCACAATCTAGAACTACAAAATCAGCAGGCAGAATAAAATCAGCTACCTTTACTAAAACATCATGTAATATGCCCACAAGCTACTTCACAGACCTATCTGCCATCACCAACCATATATTTGTTGGGGTAGGATTCCCCAAACCCAGTTTCTTGTACACAACAAGTGGCATTAGGTTTATACTAGCTCCCAGATCGCATAATGCTTTAGTGAATTTCAGGGAACCAATAGTACACGAAATGGTAAACGCTCTCGAGTCTTCCTTTATCTGCACTAAAGACCTTGTACAGATAGAGCCATAATGGAGAAGATTGTCCTCCGTCTCATGGATAACCTTCCGTTTCTTTGTCACAAGGTCTTTCATGAACTTTGTATATCCTGGAATTTGCTTAAGTGCCTCAACCAAAGGCACATTTATTGTCAATTGCTTGAGCATTGCAAGGAATTTTCTGAATTTTGCATCATCAGCCTTTTTTTTCAATCATTAAGGAAAGGGAGGTAGTGGTCTTGGGATAGTTTTCAACACCACTTCCTCTTCCTTCTCTCTTTCCTTCTCTGAAGCATTAACAGAATTATCCATCTTCTCAAACTCCACTGGATTGCTTTCTTTAAATTCATCAACAACTACCTCACCATCTACAGATTTTCCCACAAAAGGGCCAGGTAATATCTTACCACTCATAGTGGTAATCGCCATACATAAGCCATCATTCTACAAATTCTGAATCGTATCGCTTGGTAATGTTCCTCTTTTTCTCTGGTTGAATGCAGCGTAAAGTTGGCTCATCTACTGCTCCAAATATTTGATGTCAGTGGAGTGTGAGTGCACCAACTGACTGATGGATGTCAGATCAGTATTCATGGTGGTTACACCAGAGTTGCTGGCCTCAACTCCCATCAACAATTTCTCCATCATGTCCTCCATAGACATCTTTCCAGATCCAGTTGTAGCAGCTTTCTGATTTCCAGGAGAAACATATAAACCACTTTTGTCATTATTTCTTCTCCAGTTTCCTTGCTCCCTGTCTTTGTAACCAGGCTTGTCATAAATGTTCTGACCTTGATTCCCTTGGCTATTGCCTCGGAAAACTCCCTGATTATTAACATAATTTGCCTCTTCTTCAGGATCCACATCTACTCGATCTTAAGACGTTATAGCTTTCACTTTCTTAGTCTTCCTTGATAATAAGTGCTTGGTGAGAAAGTCCATCTGAGTCTTTAGATGGGCCATGTCTTGATCCCACTCCTTATCTCTCCTATATTGTTCAGCAGACATACCAACAAAAACAATGGTGCTTGCTACCATAGACTTCCTAGTATGCCAAGCCCGACTCTGTTTAGTCATCCTATTTAGCATAGCTGAGGCATCTTGAAAAGATAGACCAACAAACGAACCACCAGCAGCATTATCTACAATCGACTTTGTTACAGAGTTGAGGGCCCTGTATAAAGTATTCATCAAGTGTAGGTCCGTCATATTATGGTTTGGACACTGTGTTAGCTTCTTCTTGAATCTCTCCCAAGTCTCATGCAAAACTTCAGTAAGGAGCTATCTAAAATTTCTGATTTCATCCCTCAATTGTACCCTCCTAGAGGGTGGAAAAAACTATTCTAGGAATGCTTCTTTTAATTACCTCCAGTGGGTGATGAAATCAGGCGTAAGATAATTCAGCCACAATGTT
>NW_025874707.1:0-2149 GCF_002878395.1 Capsicum annuum | reverse complement strand
GAATTTGGTGTTAATTTGATCGAATTTACCAGGTGATTGAGTTTTTTTATCACTATTTTATGGTATTTTTTTATGGTGATAATGAAGTTTTCCGGCAAAAATTTACCGAAAAATACGGCGTGTGTGTGCAGGTGTGGCTGTTGGAGGTGGATGAGGGTGTGTGTAGGTGTGGCAGTGTGGGGGTGGACTGGGGTGGACGAGGTGTGTGCAGGTGTGGTGGCGGACGGGAGAGGGGGGAGGGGGGTTATGAAGAAGATGGAAAATAGGGGGTGGGGTTATTTTTAAAATTTAAAATATTTTAGATTTATTTTTTAAATATATATATATAATATTTTTAAAATACTTTATTTACGTGGTTCCGACGTGGCGCTGACGTGTCAGCGAGTGTGATGCACTCTCCCTCGTGAGAGTGGTATTATATATTAAGGGGTGAAATTAGTTCACTCCAAAGATGTTATGGAGGGTAAATAAATGGAAGGTTAGTTTAAATGCTAAAGTAAGTTGGGAGGACAAGTTCGGGGGGAGGGGGTTGATGCATTATCTCTAGTTTAAATGTTGTAGTTATAGTTTAAATGTTGATTTATTCATGATGTAGCATTGTGTCAAAAAATAATTGCTTCATTTTTTTATTGATAATTATATGATTATAATTTTTTATAAAAATGTTTGATGTTATTGAACTTGTTATAGTTAAATTGTTGTAATTTTTTTTACCGAACTTGCTTAACTTAATTTATTATGAATATATTGTACAAGACATAGAACATCATTGATTTATATCTAAGAAATTGGAAGCCACACTTACCAAATTTTTAATCTAAAAAAATACATATGAGAATATATTAAGTACCTATGGCCATCTATAAAAACTAAGAATGAGTTAACATATCTTTATGTAATAAATAAAAAAATACATATAAAGATATATCAATTGCGTAATCAAAACTGTAAATACATATAATTTTGTAAAAAAACTATATGCATTGTTCATACATAAATATGCATTATTCATAGATATATATGTGTATAATTGAAAAAAATCTATTGATGACTCATAAATACATATGCATAGTTGCTTGAATACACATGTATATCTGGTAAAATGTTATTGTTACAAAACATCTTGTACTGATTTTGTGTTAACATAAACTTAATACGATCTTCAATGTCGTTGACCGTATGACATTCTATATGTGGAGCAAATTTGGGCAATACTCTTGCCATGTATATCTGATCACTCAATACCTATACACCACAAAAATACAATTATATGTCAAAACAGTGACGCATATGTATTTATAATATACATCTTACAGTTTCGTTATACAATATATCATAAAACAATCATATGTATTTTGTGAATACATCACTGTTTCAAATCTAAATTATCAAACATCAAAATACAAACATTGTCATCCTCTTAGTAATATCAAATACAAGTGAGCAATAAATATAAATATTAGCAATAACAAAAAAAAAAAAATACATCTAACCAATAATAAATACATTTCGTATATTACAAACAAATCAAATACATATGAATTTTATTTATACATAACTGGTACAAAAATCATGCTTATCAAGAAGAAGCAAATACATATTATAGTCAAAATCTAATGAATAACGAATACAACTTAACATAAATACAAATCTTTGCAATATGTATTCATAAAACATATTTAAACTGTGGCATGCATATACTTTACATTTAAAAGCAGCGGCACTTTGTATTTACAAAATATATATTATACTTATATTACAACATATATATATCTATTTTATGAATACATGAATGGTTCAAATTTAAGTAACCAGAATATAATACAAATACATATCAATTATAAATACAAATATCTTAAATACAAAAATCATGCTTATGAAGAAGAAGTAAGTATATGTCATTGTCAAAATCTAATGAATAGCAAATACAACTTACCAACAAATATAAATCTTACAAGTGATTGCTATTAATTCTTCTTCTAATGAAATCAAAACGTCTATATTTACACTCCTCCTTTATCTTCTTGATCATCATATATGGTTGTGGTACTGCTTGATTCCAAAGTGTTTCATTCTCACTTGCCATATATGTGATAGATAAGTGCAGCTAAAACTGCCCAAATCAAGCCTCTACTAATCTTGTCAACTA
>NW_025874706.1:0-2474 GCF_002878395.1 Capsicum annuum | reverse complement strand
GACCACTCTCATAATTAGTATCATAGCAATATCTAAACTTGAACCGGTAATCATATCATCAATATCATAATAATTTTTTGGGCTTGAACTTGGTATATTCCATTAGTGTCATTAGCAATATCCAGACTTGAACCAGTAGGCATACCATCATATCATCATTATTATCAAGACTTGGACCGGTATGTATATCATCAATGTTATGATTAGTATCCGGACTTGAATTGGTAAATGTAAATATTTAATATCAAAAGCAATAGCATAATCACAAGCATAATCAATAATCTTCAACTCTCAACATTCAACCCACCATCATCATTAAATGCCAAAGTTTCTCAATGTTACCTCAATAAGCTATTTCAATACCTACAGCAAGCGTATAAAAGGTTTTTAATAAGTAACACTGATCTTGACCTAAGATGGGTCAAGGGCCCACTTCTAAATTCTCAAAATCCACTACTAAGAAAATTATACTCCGAACTAGGTTAAGGTATCTAAATCTACATTTAGATGTTAAACAATCCTTAATTATGCATAAGATAGAAATCGTACTAATGATATAAGCAACTAAGACAAAACACCTAATTTATGATTTCGGAATGGCTTAGAAGATCCAACTATCCCAAGTATTGCTAAATTGATCACCAATACCTGAAATCCATCCCTAATCTAACATAGTATCATAAACATACTACGGCATAACTCAATCTATGAAGGGAAAAATCTAGCCTACTTGAACGTCATAGAAAGCTAAAAAATTCCACTAAATCACAACATACCATGTCGAGAAGCTTCAACAAGATGCAAGATATCAAAATCATAATCTACTCATCAACGCGATAATAATGATACCCATGTTGCACCATTGTACTTCAGGTCATAAAAGCACACCAAAATCCTATATGGGTCCCATTTTCAGAAATCATATTTTTGAGGTCAACCTAACATTCTCCTATGCACAAGGAGTAATTACCCTTAAAAATGGGTGAAATTTGAGTTAAATTGGGGCTAAAATCAAGACCCCAAGTTCTAGAGATTTTGAATAAGAAATGGGATAATCAACCATGAGAAAGTGTGAAATCTTACCTCAAATCAAAGGATAATCGTGTAATAATCGTTATTCAAGTTCCCCAAATAACTTACAAGCCTCAATCCCAAGATATCTCACCATTTAGGAATTAAGTCTCAAGAAAATGAGTTAGAAATGGGCAATAAAAACCTAAAAATAGTCTATTTATACCCATCCCAGGTGCTAGGGTATTTCTATCGTGATTGGACCTCCGCGATCGCCATATATTATCGTGATCACGACCTAGGGTACCGCAATTGCAAAATCTTGGTGGCTTGTTAAGGGAGTCGCGATTGCATTCCATTGGCTCGCTATCCACAATGGCCCCACATACAGCTGAGACTTGGAATTTTTAAAGTCTCCACCAACCTCTCGGGATTTATTCGAAATCCTATATATGCAAACGAACTATGCTACCAAATAAAATTTGATGTTCTGAACTTAATGACGTAGTTGAAATTTACATCCAAGGTTTTTTTTGACTAAAAGTGGGTCCCACACTTAATTTTTTTTTTCTTAACTTTTTGACCAATAGGTCAAAATGAGCGCGGGTTCCTCAGGACCCAAACCAAGAGACCCTCTATCTAAAATTGACATTTTTGAGCTTTTGGAACAGTCAAAATTGGCATATGAGATTGTTTGACTGAAGCTTTTGCCCGGTAGCCAATTTGAACCAGCAAAGACCTCAAAATAAGGAATTGACTCTAAAAACCAAATGAATTGCCTGATAACCAAACTGTCAATTCCAAAAAGTCATAAATGACTTGGGAAAGCTATAGAAAAGCTCTAACGGAAAAAAAGAAGAAATATAGACCCAAAGGGTCATTACAATGTCCACTGCTAAAAGGGACTTTTGAATGACCATTGCTAGAAGGGACTTTCATCTACAAAAGTCAAGGGTTAAGATGTATCTGAAGCCTTAAATAGGTGAAGATACTGGGTACGTATCCCGCTCTTAATCTCCTAAGTAGCCTCTTCTACTGGGTGGTGCCTCCACTGAACCTTAACTACAGGGATCTACCTTGTGCGCAATCGTCTGACCTCACTAGCCAAAATAAGCGCAAGCTTCTCTATGAAAGTCAACCGCTGATCTAGCTGGACTGAGTCCCATCTAAGAATATGAGATGGATCAAGAATGTACCATTGCAACATAGAAACATGAAAAAATGAATGGATAGCTACAAAATCTGGCAGCAAGTTTAACTCATAAACCACCTTGCTAATGGTATGAAGAATCTCGAAGGGTCCAAAATGAGCTTGTCCTCCCCCCCGAACCTCATCACACCCTTCATGAGAGGAAAATAGAGGAATATTTGATCACCAACTCTAAATCTCAAGGCACGAAGCCTATAGTATATGTAAGCCTTGTTTCTACTCTAAGCCATTCTCAATCTATCCTGAATCACTC
>NW_025874705.1:0-1647 GCF_002878395.1 Capsicum annuum | reverse complement strand
ACAAGAGAAAAGACGAACACTATTTTGTAGAACAAGAGAATGACTATGAAAATTTTAATTGCACACAACTATATTTATCATCCGTTCTCTTGATAATGCTAGTCCAAAATAGAAAAAACACTACGACAATCATGGGGATGAGCTTCCAATTATAACATTTGCTCTTCTTCTTCTCCTTCTTCACCACCCATTTGCCGTTACTTTCATAAAATGCCAATGCTTCTTCCAACTCCTTGATTCTCTACGCCAATCTCGGAATAGCTGTCTTCGATCATAAATCAGTCGTTTTTGGGTCCCTCCATCTAAATAAGTTGCATGATTTCTCCTAAAAGGAGCATAAACAAATAAATTGAACAGAAACAAGAGGAAAAATAAGAAAACATGTATAGGACATACACGATAGCGTGGACAAGACCAAAATCTTCTAGCTGGGTTGTCCTCCGACCATGACGTTTGCATTGACAGTAAGTTTCCATGTTTGCATCGCATTTTTACACGCAACATGGGATCATTCTCATCATTACTAATTCGATTCAAGATAGTATTTGACATTGTAAAACTATTTTCGGCAAATACCGAGACACAAAATTTAACATGATTTCAAAAAAATTTAAAAAATTAAGACGAAATTAAAGCTTTTAGGACTGAATTTCTTTAGAAATTACAACATAAATGGAAACATCTAACCTTTTAAGGTTGATTTTGTTGAGAAAAGATTAGAAAAAGAGGCAAAACTTTTCTTCAAAATAGTCGTTAATGGCAACTGGAAGGAGGTTCGTGGTTTTAAAGAGGAGAAGAAGAAGAGAATTCCATTTTTTGGATATTTAATTGACACGTAATAGAGTTTAATTGGGTAACTGAATCACATTTAATTGTTCACGCGTCTGGCATGCGTGACTACACGCAGAGACAAAAAATAAATAAAAATGGTATATTTACAACGGATTAAATAAGAATCGTAGGGTAATAGGTGGTATTGAAAGTTTAAGTGTTTTTTTGAAAATCCCGTACAACATCAGTGGCGTAATTATGTATTTTCTCAATTAAAAACACTAAAATAGGCTTTGTGCATTTATTAAGTGCACAATGACTTTCTATTTTAACAGCAAATCCATTCACGGCATCAAAGAAAGTCAAACTTAAATTGTGCACTTTTGAAGTGCACAATTCTTTTTTTATGGATAGTGCACTTATGAAGTGCACAATTCTTTTTAAAATAGGTTGTGCACTTATTAAGTGCACAATGTTTTTTAAATAGATTGTGCACTTATTAATTGCACAATCTCTATTCACTTTTTATGCATGACATTTTCATTTTATTTGTTTATTTTTTGATTGTGCATTTTTTTAGTGCACAATTCATTTATTTATATTTTTCACTTTTTTTGCACAATCAATGAATTGTTGTGATTTTAGGCTTGTTAAAGAAGAATAACAAACAACAAAAGGAGCTGAAGGCCAAAAGAATCTTAAAGCTAATTTTGAGCATTAGTGTGATATGTAATCTGATGATGTTCATTTACCTTTTGTTCCATTGAAAGCGAATTGTCTATGTATGATGTTGTATTTTGACGAATATAATAGTATTTCTCCGTTAAATTACAAATACTCTTAACACAGAAAATTTTATGGTGGATGAGGTGCGCC
>NW_025874704.1:0-3842 GCF_002878395.1 Capsicum annuum | reverse complement strand
CAATCAAAGGTACATTAATTGTTAATTGCTTGAGCATTGCCATGAACATGCCGAATTTTTCATCATCGAACTTTTTCTTCAACCTTTAAGGAAAGGGAGGTGGTGGTCTAGGGATAGTCTTTAAAACTACTTTCTTTTCCTTCTCATTTTCCTTCTCCGAATCATCAGCAGAACTATCCATCTTCTCAGACTCCACTAGATTACTTTTTTTTTGGGTTCATCAACAATTACCTCATCTTCTACAAATTTGCCCATAGAAGGACCAAGTAACATCTTACCACTCTGAGTGGTGATCGCCATTCATGAGCCATCATTCTGCAGATTCTGAACTATATCACTAGGTAAAGTACCACTTTTTCTCTGATTTAGTATAGCGAAAAGTTGACTCATCTGCTACTCCAACTTCTTAATAGAAGCAGAGTGTGCGCTAACCAACTGACTGAGGGTAGAGAATTCACTCTTCATAGTAGTTACCCCCGAGTTGGTAGCTTATACTTCCTTTAACAACTTTTCCATTATTTCCTCCATGGACATCATGACGGAGCCAGTTGTTGTAGTATCTCGACTTTCAGGAGGAACATATAAACCAATTTTATCATTATTTCTTCTCCAATGTCCTTGCTCCCTATCTTTATAATCAGGATTGTCATAAAAGTTCCAACCTTGGTTACCTTGGATATTACCTTGGAAACCCCCTGATTACTCACATAGTTTGCCTCCATATCAGCACTCATAGCAATAGTACCCTGAGATTCCACAACCTTAACCATTTTGGTCTTACCTAACAGCAAGTGCTTTGTCAGTAAGTCCATATGTGTCTTTAAGTGAGCCATGTCCTGGTCTCTCTCCTCATCCCTTATGCGCTGCTCCACAGTCACACCACCAGAAATAGTCGGGCTAGCCACCACAGAATCCCTGGTGTGCCAAGCACGACTTTGCTTGGTCATTCTATTCAACATTTCTGAAGCATTCAGAAAAGAGAGGTCAATGAATAAACCACCTGCAGCATTGTCTACAATTGGCTTTGTCACAGAGTTAAAAGCTCTGTACAAAGTCTCCATTAAGTGCAAGTCCATCATATTGTGGTTCGAACATTGTGCCAGCTTCTTGTTAAATCTCTCCCAAGTTTTATGAAATGTTTCGGTAGGGAGCTTCCTGAAATTATTGATTTCGTCCCTCAACTATACCCTCTTGGAGGGTGGAAAGAATCGTTCTAGAAATGCCTCTTTAAATTGTCTCCAGTTGGTTATAGAATTGGGATCTAGCTCATTTAACCACATTGTTGCCTCTCCAGACAGAGACAAAGGAAACAAACTCAACTGGATCGTATTCTGGATCACTCACGGATTATCAAAAGATTTGCAAACAGTGATGAAGTTCACAAAATGCATGTTCGGGTCATCTCTAGGTAAGCCTCCAAACAACCCCTTCAAATTCAGGAGTTGGATCATGGTACTTGTTATGCTGAGGTGCCAACGGTAGAGAAATGATAGCACCCATTGTACCAGCTCCGTCCATTCATTCATCATCTTTATCAGCCTCATATTGAACCGGCTGATTAACATACCTTTCTCGGATTGGACAATTTCTATTGATATTTCACTGCATTGGTGCGGCAATTTGCTCAGTTCACCTTAAGTTTTGAGGATTCAGCAATTCCTCATCACCCAAGTCTTCATAATTAGGGTTCTGGTAACTTACTTGTTAACCCAAATTCTGTACGTTCACCTGGGCCCTGGCCCAAGCGACTAGTTTTTCTGCCTCCTGTTGTTTAGCCATTCTCCCAATCAGCTGAGGTTCCGGATTAATTGGTAATAATGGTTCTCCAGAACTTCTTGTTTTTGGCCTAAACAACTAAGAACCTGTAATAGACAAAAACCACAAATAAACGTTAATCAAGGAAACATAACTACCAGCAAATTAGCGCACACAAACTTTCAGTTTACAACCGTATTCCCCGACAACGGTGCCATTTTTGATATCGCTTAAATTACACTATTGAATGGGTGTAAGCGATCGTTGTCAATATAAAACCCAACTAGGTTGGGGTCGAATCCCACATGGAATAAGGTGTGAACTCAAGTTGTTTATGATTTAATTCACTGGTAGTTTACTGATTCCTGAAATAGGGTTTAAGTTTTTCATATAATTGATTGTCACTTTGAATTTGATGTTTGTAACCAAGATTTTATGAAATAACTAGGATTATGTTCACTAGGGCTTACGGTACATGACAGATGCTAAAATTTACTCAAGACTCTCACGGTGGTTAGGATCACAAGCTATCTTTATTAATGATATGCTCAAATGTATCTCGACCTATTCAAGCATCTAACTTCCTAATCCTCTCGGAATTAGGGAATCGCTATGCACTTTCCAGATTTTACCTCAGGTTAATCAACCTTGTTACAATGCTAATAATTAAATGAAGCCTTTTCGAGTCCCTTTTGATAATTCACTTCCTATTGTTAATGATTTCTTTCTCAAGAAAACCAAAGTAGGTACGCCTACTGTCTGCAACCAATAGACGTCAATTATAATCTCAGAATTACCAAGAAATTCTAACACCTATTAAATCTTGAGTATTTAAAACCTTATCAACTAGGATTATGTTCACTTGGAGTAAGCCTCTTGGGGACTTGGGTTGACATTCTTCTATCACTTACCACAAGAAAGGAAGAGTTAAAGTAGAGTATACTTGATGGAGCCCTTAAACTGGTTTCACGCACAAAAATAGGATGGAATAGGAAGAACTCCTTGATTGTGAAGTGCAAATCTACACAAGAGAATTTGTTTTATTAAGAGTGTTTGAAAAGAGTAGGAGATCAACTAACTAAGGAAATAAATAACTAAAGAAAAAGAAATAAAACTAGAAGAAATTTGAAAAGGTTTCACAGTTGGGCCGGGTTGGATCTGCTTTAAAATGGGCCCAGAATTTAGCTTTTAAGGTCATGGGCTGACTATGATTTGTGAAGGCTTATCACGAGTGTAATGGCCTATCACGAGTGTGATAGCCTATCACGAACGTCGTCACCCTTAATAGAGAATGCCTTAAGCTTGGCATAGCTGACGACAATCGTGATAGCTTATCACAGTTGGACGGCTTGCCATGGATGCCGTCATGACCTTTCAGCTGACCTTCTCATTTTTCCACCTGCTCCGTACTAAATCCTAATTGTAAAAAAATAAAAACACTTGCTTAAAAATAAAAAATTTGGGTTGCCTCCCAATAGCACCCGATTTACTGTCGCGGCACGACTGGGTTATCTTGACTACTCAGACTTCGCCAAGACAACCTATTGATACCCTTTTTGTATCATCATAGAAAATGTCAACGATTGAGAAGACACTCATATCTCTTTGTTGGGTTATGGGTTGATGCATTTTGAATTATACCTCTTTTTTACCAAGCCTAAACTTAAGCTCATTCAACTCTATGTCAACTATTACTCTTCCTGTTGCTAAGAGTGTCATCCCCAAAATAATGGGTACCTCAAAGTCTACATCACAATCCAGTACCACAAAATCCTCAGGAAAAATAAAGTATTCTACTTTCACCAACACATCATGCAGAATTCCAACAGGCCATTTTATCGACCTATCAGCCATTACCAATTGCATGTTAGTGGGTGCTGGAGCTTCTAAACCGAGCTTCTTATATATAGCCAGTGGCATCAGATTCACGCTGGCACCCAACTCACACAATGTCTTTGTAACATCCAGAGACCCAACTTTGCACGGAATAGTGAATGCTCCTGGGTCGGCCTTCTTTTGCACTAAGAATCGTGTGGAAACCGCACTGCAATGGTGGAGATTGTCCACCTGCTCACTGCTGACCTTTC
>NW_025874703.1:0-1693 GCF_002878395.1 Capsicum annuum | reverse complement strand
TTGTATATATAGGATATTGTACAAAGCTATTATTCATTCAAGAAAAAAGAGAAGAATTTTTTTACAATTCCTTTTGTGTCTTTTTTTCTCTAATTTTCTTTCAATTCTTAGAAATAAGATTTTAATAATCGCGTGAAGCGTGGATTAATTCCCTAGTTGATATTAAAATGCAACTTGATATCGAATCTGAGTTATCAATTATTAAATTGTGAGTGTGTTTAGTATTAAGGAAAATATTTTTGGAAAATATTTTTCAATTTTCTCATGTTTGGTTGGCTTAAAAAATTCGGAAAATGTTTTCCAAATCAATTTATTTTCCTCAAATCTAAGAAAAATAAATTCCCTTCAAAAAATAAGGAAAACATTTTTCAGAATACTCTTTCAACCTCACTCTCAAATTGAAATATTCATACAACTCTCAAAATCACTCATCCCTACCCCGACACTCAATCCCCAATCACCCTCATCCAAAAAACATATTTAGTTTCTTTTAAATATTTTAATTTTTTTCTTACCTCATCCCCTACCCTTCACCCCTACCAGCCCCCTCCAAAGAAAATATTTAACTTTTTTTAAAAAACTTTAATTTTTTTCTTACCCTACCCCCTATCTGCCCTCCTCCCCACCCCTAAAAATAATTTTTTTGAATTTATTTTTTAAAAAATTTAATTTCTTTTCTTATCCTGCCCTCACCCCCTTCCCCCCACCTCACCCCCTTCTAACCATTGCCCCCTACCCTCCACCCCTCCCTTAAAAAATATTATTCTAATTTTTTAAAAAAAAAACTCAAAAAAGTTTTCTTACCCCTCTCCTACCACCTAGTCTGACATCCCCCCCCTCCTTCCAAAAAATTTTTTAGTTTTTAATTTATTTTTTTAAAAAAAATTCAAAATTTTTTTCTTACACCCTTCTTACCTATTCGGTCTTATTGTTTTATATATACATATATATATATATATATATATATATATATATATAATATTTCTCTACTTTCATACAAATATAAGAATATAATTAAGAAGCAATTTATTTTACTGAAAAATATTTTCCTCCTCCAGATTGAACAAACCCTAAAAGAAATATTTTTTCAAGGTCAAATATTATTTTTATAAAAAATATTTTCTACTCTTTATCTAAACAGTAAAATGTATTTTCTGGAAAAATGTTTTTCATTCACCAGCCAAACACTAAAAAATATTTTTCAAAAAATATTTTTCACTCACCAACCAAGCATTACTTTACTATTTCTACTATATATAAGTGAATCTTTAGGTGACTACCAATGGTGTTTTCGAAAATAACACAAACATCAAGAGTATTTTCGTAACTATCACCTACAATCAATAATAATGGTTTTGGGGTAATAACCCTTCCACGTGTCCTTTTCCTTTACTTTTTAACTTTCCCAAATTCATTTCTCCCATATTCAGTTTCTCTTTCGTTTTTTCTTTTCCAAATTTCATTTCTTACGCACCTTCACACCAAAATACAAGCTTCAAACAAAATCTATTCTCACTTGCTAAAAAATTTATCAAATCCTCGTAAATTTTGTGTATATATAATTTGTAGTAAGGTTTATATTTTGGAAAAACAAACCAAAAAATGATTGTGTTGTTAATCTTCCAACTGCCTGGTATAGTATTCTTTCTCTTTTATTTTCTACGTTTTCTATATGTTTACGGTGAATTTTGTT
>NW_025874702.1:0-11547 GCF_002878395.1 Capsicum annuum | reverse complement strand
TCTAAATTTTCTTCTGTATCTATGTCTCTATAGGTATAATCATTATAATCTATTGTTTTTACTATTTGTTCGAATGGGCTTTCTATTTGTATTTTGTTAATCTTATTTTTTCCTGTTATTTTATGTTTTGTTGTTAATACATATAGATTTTTACATCTTGCTGTAAATATTTTACTTCCTGGGGTTTATTTACGATGAGTAGCAGTTGAAGACTATACAGGAATAAAACTAAAGATAGAAAAAGGTTACTCAATTTCAAGAAAAATATCAAAGTGTCTCAATCTTTGTCTCAAAAAGCTTTGTAACTTTTAGTTTACAGTTGTTGTATAAAGAGTAGGATCAAGTCAATTTTGTAACATAAATTGAAGCTACGTCACAAGATCTAAAGAACAAAATAATTCTTCAGAACTTGTTTCCCATTATTATACTCGAGCCCGACATTGGACGATCTAAGGAAACATTGGAACCCACGGGGAATGGAACTAGGCACCACATTGGTTTTCTGAACCAGGATAAATCTCTGTTTCTTTACTTTGCATTAAATTATATATTTGCTTAATTATTTCAAATCTAATATATTTTGTAAAGTGCACTGATCTACAGGCAAGACAACTTTGAGAATCCAGTAGTCGAGTCACAAAAATTTTTTAATTCACCCTCCCCTCTTGAATTTCATAGTATAGTTTGTTTGCTTATATAGGATTCAGAATACATCTTGAGGGTTTGGTGGGGACTCAAAAAACTTCCAAGTTTCTAGCTGGTGCACTCGTTTAAACACCCTTTGGGTCTCCTAAGTGGAGGTCCGCTAAAGCGTCCAGCAAATAATTTAAGCAGTCAGGCTAGCCCAACTGAGGTCCGCTTAAGCAGAGCCCTTACTGCTTAAGTGGTTGCAATTTAAGCAGCAAGGGATAGCTTAAGCAGTAGGCATGCAGATGGGAGATGTCGCTAAAGCAGCACTAAGCCGCCAAAGCAGTGACCATTTAAGTAGTCTAGTGTCCACCTAGGTTCCTGGGAACCTTATAAATACCCCACTTAGAGTGTAGAACTCTATGAAGTGTGAAAAATTGGGAGAACTATTAGTGGGTAAGTTTGGGGTATTCTTATACTCCAGTAACATGTTTCTTTATTGAATTCTTGGTAATCTTTCATCAATTTCATGATTGAATCCATCATCACTTTCCAAAATCCCTAAAATATTTGTGGGTTGATTTTAGGACCATTTGAGATTCGAATTTACCTATTCTTGAGGATAAATATTCCTTGAGCATAGACGGATGCATTGTCGGTTTTAGAAGAGCGATTCGAAAAGCGAGCCTCACATAGGATTTTTATGTAATTTTGGAGCCTAAGAATAAAACTGTAATATGGGTATCATTGTTCTTGTTTTAATAAGTAGAATATGATTTTTATAGTGTTGCATCTTGCAAAAGATCTTTAGAAGGGAAATTCTTTGATTTAGTAGATTTAACCAAGCATTCTTTGCATTGAGGAATGATAGGTTTACTCTTCTTGTTGATTGTTTTTAATCTTAGTATATTTATGATAATTTGTAAGATATGGGTTTGGAATTATCTCTTGAAGGAATAATCAGTATAATTTGGAACTTTTAGCCTATTATACAACTATAAATTAGGCGTAATTGACTTTGTTGTTCTATCTTAGAACATAATATCTCATTTAACATGTATAAGATAATTTATATACCTTAACATAGTATGGGGTAGAATTTACCTTAGAATAGATTTTGTGGTTTTGAAGTGGGCCCCTTCGGCCACTTTGTGCCAAGATTATTATTAGCTCCTTGTAGGTTTATAGGTTAATTATATCCATTAAACTACATATTTGGTAGTTTGAAGAGGGTGGTTACAGTGTTATTATGTTATTTTAGTAATTAGGAGTTAATACTAGTTTTGATTCAAGTCTGGTGATTCATGATCTTGTGATCTGTTTGATTCTGACATTGTTTATAATATAATTTCCTATTCAAGTCCGACATTTGATTATTGGAGTTTTAGACTAAGTCCGGTATTAGTGAGTTATATGATGGTAATAAGATTGGTTCTTTTCTGAGGATTATGGAAATGAAGAAGTTTTTGTTATAGCTTAAGATACGGTTACTTAGTATAATCTTGGTTACTTATTTATCTCTGATTTCACCCTTTGGAATTATGGGGACCTACTTGGGGTTATTTAATTTTTTAGACTTACTGGCTTATGAGGGATAATTTACTAGTTATATAAAATAATGCATGTCAATGTAGGGACGTTCAAGAGACAATCACTCTCAAAAGAGAAGTTCTACTAATTCACATCAAATACCATAGGTTTGCCCTTTTTTTCTTTACTTTGTTTTTTAAAACAGTCAAGTTAGGATCATTCTAGGACTTTATTCAGTTTGTAATGTAGGCTTAGGGGCTGGTATGGTACACAAGAATATATTAAGTGAATAATGCTCCTTGGTACTACACTAACTTTTGGGTCCATACTTTAACCAATTTTATTTTATTCCACCCTTATTTCTCGTTTTTATTCTTCTATGCACATTCATGTTTGGTGTGGTTTCTTTTATTCATTATTTTTCTACATTCTTTTTATTTTCTCTTTTCTCTTTTTCTACCATACCCAGCCTTACTATTCTTTATTTTATTTTACCTTTCTTCGTACCCACTTTACATCACACAACCCTATAATAGTTACCCTCTACTTAGGTGATTTACTTAAGTTTAATGCACAATGTCCAAGAAGGACCAGGGCTAAAATAGTTCCATTGTAATACAAATAGGAAGGTGAAAGATGAAAATAATGAAATAGACTACAAGGCTCAAAAACAGGATCAAGGGGTACTATTTCTCATTTGGAAGGTCATTTAGGCTAAAAGTGGACTAATATCAAAAATAGCCTATGATCCTTTCCTAACAAAATATCCTACAACTTAAGAAAGACTACCAAGGTAAGTTCTAGATTTAACACACAAAGGAAACTAGGTAGCATCTCACACACACATGGCACAGAGTCACATCGCAAGCTACTACCTATCCGGTTCATGCACAAGTTAGCTATGATTATCATGTCCCTAATCTAATGCCATAACAAGATCCACAATGGTTACACATATATACATTCACATAGTTCTAAAAACAAAATTTTTGGAGGGGTATCATTTTTTTCAAAATAAATCAAAAAACATGATAACTTTCCCTAAATACTCAAAATTCTCCTAATTACAAAAATCAAATACAGTATGAAACAAAACGCATCATGACACAAATTTTAAACCTAGATATGTTGGTTATACAACAATACAGTGACCGATAGAAAAAGAAGCACGACAATGAAAACCCATGATGGCTATGGTATACGTCACCCCTAACTAAAAGACTATGTACTATCCTCAATGCGCTATAATAATTTAAAGTGAAGGAAAAAGGATATGCCTGGGATGAACTAGGAGTCATAACCTTGGGTTTCCTCTCAAGCAGCACCTCATTTAATGTCGCAGCATGACTCAGCTATCTTTGCTACTCAGACTTTACCAAGGCTGACCTCATCAATAATATTCACCTCTTTATGATTTCCCAAATAGTGTTTCATATGCTACCCATTTACTTTGAATGGGGCTTCACCACCTCTTCTTAGTTCTACAGCATTATGAGGTAATGCCCTAACCACAGTGACTAGTTCATACCACCTAGACTACAATTTTCCAGAAAATAAGTGAAGTCTTGAATGATACAATAATACCATATCACCAGGTTTAAACACCTTTTTCTCGATCTTTATATCATGATACAACTTTATTCTTTCTTTGTATATGGTAGAGCTCTCATAAGCAAGGAGCCAAATTTCATCAAACTAATTCACCTTACTTAATTTAAGATTTTCTACATTATGCCACTGAAAATTTATCCTCCTCAATGCCCATAGTGTTTTATGCTCAAGTTCAACCGATAAGTCACATGCCTTGCCATACACAAGATGATATGGGAAGGCACTTACATGAGTCTTATAGGTTGTTTGGTAGGCCCACAATGCATAATCTAACTTTTTTGACCAGTTAGTCCTGTTGGCATTCATAGTTTTCGACAATATGGACTTGCTCTCTATAGTGGAGATAACACCTTAATCGATCACCTGAGGATGGTACAGTATTGTAACCTTATGCCTTACATCATATTTATCAACTAGGCATTTAAGAAACTAGTTGCGAAATTAAGACCCACCATCACTAATAATTATATGTGGAGTGCCAAATCAAGAAAAGATGTTTTTCTACAGAAAGTCGGTGATACTTCTACATTCATTGTTTGGAAGCGCAAGTGCCTCCATCAATTTAGAAATATAGTCAACAGCCACCATAATATACCTTATGCCATAGGAGCTCATGAAGGGATCCATGAAATTGATTCCATGTACATCAAACAACTCCAACTCCGGAATAGGTTCCATGGGGAGTTCATGGCATCATGAATTATTTCCTTGACGTTGGTATTGGTCAAAGGATTGTGAAAAATCGTGATCATACTTATATATCACAGGCCAATAAAACCCACACTGTAAAATTTTATGGGTTGTGTGGTTTCCACTTGATAACTTCCAACTAGTGATAAATGACAAGCTTCAAGAATGTTCATCATCTCTACATCTGGGATACATCACCAAATAACCCGATCCATACAAACCCTAAAAATATATGGCTCATCCCAAAAGAACTTCCTCACCTCATGCACAAATCTCCTGCACTATTGGAAGGATAGGTCTCTAGTAAAAGGTCACTTACAAATAGTTGGCAGAATTAGTAAACTAGGGGATTAAGCCTCGACATACTTCCAAGACTAGCTTATCGGGAAAGTTATCATCCATTTTAAGCTTGTCCCCTACTTTCTTCATTGCATCTTATTCAAGACAAAACAAGTGATCTATAACTTAGTTTTTAGTGTCTTTCTGATCCTTTACTTCAAATCAAACTCCTGCAGCAAGAGGACTCAACGAATCAATCTCGATTTAGAATTCTTTTTTGATACTAAGTACGTAAATTAGCATAGTTTGCATGGACTATGACTTTAGTCCTGATCAAATTGGAACAAAATTTTTCAAAGGAAAAATCCACTATACCGCAAGCAACTCTGGCTCTGTAATCGTGTAGTTCTTTTGTACAGGGTTTAATGCCTTGCTGGAATAGTAAATATGATGAAGGATCTTCTCTCTCTGTTGGTCTATTATTGCACCTAAGGCCACTCCAATTGCATCTCATATGACCTCAAAAAATGCAGACCAATCAAGGTACACATAATGATAGGAGTTGAAATCAATTTCTCCTTAAGGCTCTAGAAGGATTTTAGACATGCATCATCGAATACAAATTTCATCTATTTATCTAAAATCTTGCGTAAAGGATTTTCAATTTAAGAGAAGTCCTTGATAAACCTCCTATAAAACCCTGCATAACCTAAAAAGCTCTGTATACCTTTAACTGAGACTGATTATAGCAATTTATCAATCACCTTACTATTAGCTTTGTCCACCTCAATACCCTATTTAAAGATCTTGTGCCCGATAATAATACCTTCTTTTACCATAAAATGGCATTTTTCCTAATTCAGCACCAAATTGTATTCTTCATATCTCTGCAATGCACTGGCCAAATAAGCTAAGCAATCATCAAAGAAGTCCCAAACTACTGAAAAATCATCCATGAAGACCTCAATCATGTCCTCCACTATATCAAAAAATATAGACATCATGCATCATTAAAAGGTGGATGGAGCATTGCATAACCCAAAGAGCATTGTCTTGAATGCAATATCTCTAATAAGATCATCCCTAAAATATGATGATTAGGTACCTTTCTCAAAATTTTTGTAAATCGGAACCAAGCCTCATATATCGACACTGAATAAAGCTATCTGAAAGTTTATATCTCATTTTTAAGTTGCAATATCATACCCGGGGGAAAGAAATATTTTAAGAATTTGTTGCAAAACTTATTCCACATGGTAATAGATCCTCTCAAAAGTTCCCCCAACCATAAAGTAGCTTCTTCATTCAACGAGAAGGGGAACAACCTTAATCTGAGTGCCTCCTAGTCTACCCACGAGATAGTATAAGAAGTGCAAATCACAACAAAGTTAGAAAGGAGCATATTAGCATCATATGTAGTCCATCCCAAAAATATACCTTTAAAGATTAAGAGATTGATCACGGCACTAGATATGTCAAATTTCATATTGGAAGGCAATGCAGGAGCAATGATAGCTCTTATTTCTATCGGCTCAACGTATCCCATATCCTCCTAATCATCATACAACTAAAAGTACTAGAATACTAGGATAAATTGAGTTTGACCACATTAAACTCCATCTCTATAACCATCGAGTACTGCTCGACGATCAACTATCGATCTTAGCATGGCTAGCTCTGCTTATTGAGCCAATCGATCCTCTTCGGCCTTCCTTCTCTGGTTAGTAGCTTTTTCTAACATCTTCTTCATTTGTTTATCAGCAATGTTCTTTGGATTACCTGGAGCAGGGGGAGGTACAACATTTTAATTATCCCAAACCCTTTTAAATTGCTTGTACTTACTAGCTCAATTATCGTACGATTAGGCTGTAATAGTCTCTCTGGGTTAGGATTCAGTGGGAGTAAGGGATTTCTTTGACTCCTGGAATTAGGCACACAATGGCATATACATAACTAAGAATAAAAATAAAAGAACCAAAAACTCGAACAAACTTCAAACAATACTTCACCGCCTTCCTTATCAATGGTGCTAAAATTTTGATCAATGCCCAAACTACACCTCCAATTGAGGATAAAGAAATTTTTGTCAAATAAAGTAGCCCAACTAGGTTGGAGTCAACATAGGGAAGACTTGGACGTATATTTCTAGCTTGCTAAACTTAAAGGTGAGAAACTAAAAGTAAATTAAGGGGTTGATATGGTAATCTAGAACAAGTACCGAATCTCAACATTAGTTGTTATCAGTCGATGATGAATACTAGTCTTGTGTTCCCCCAGCTTCTAATTCAGTAGGCTTCTCGTATTTAACCAAACTATTCAATTGTTGTGTATGTAGAATCTGGTAAGATAGGTATTACCAACCACTACTCGGCATACTTTGGTGAACATTACTCAACTCCTCTCAGTTTTAGAGCATCTCCTTACTAACCCTTACCTTGGACCTAAGTTTCAACTATCTGTGCTCGTTCTTAAGTTGAATAAATGGAAATTAACCGTTATAAGAATGTAGTACATGTAAGATTATTTGGTATTTAAATCCACATAATTATTGCGATCTCCTTTTTCAAATTTGTACCTCCCTCTCGAGTTCATAATGAATATATGCTACATACTCACATTTATAACCGTTACGAAGACAATTACCATGATTGGAACCAGGGCCTTGTTCTAATGGATATCTCAAGTCTACTAAGGATCGAAGACCACCCCTATTACCCTAGTTAACCATAACACAATACAACTAGTAGCAGATGAATTTTGAACATATAACAAGATAGATAAATTAACTAGCTCAGAAAGGAGTCTAAGAATTTCAACAATTATCCCAATCCATAGTAATTCACAAAACCTCTAATAATACAGGACAACCAAAGCTGGTACATACCCTCGACATTAAAAATAAGAGACCATAGAAGTAGTCTAAGACAAAATTGAAAAAAAACCATGAAAGGAAAAATATAAGTGTATCTGAACCCTGCATTGCGTGCGCATATAGCATCTGGGGATAGTCAGCAGGGTGATGCTAGCATGTAACACAGGGAAGGGATAAAATAATTCCATGATCAATTAATCCAAATCATTCAAAAATCATATGTAGACATTCATATACATATATATAATATTCTGAGATAGGGAATAAGGTTTAACATAAAGTTTAAGACATTAGACTAGAGTGTGTAGCTCAAACTGTCATCCATACCCACGGGCTATATAGGTCTAGCTTCCCCCTTCTAGTTAGGTCGATATCTCTCCTTGCTGGTTGGGCCCCAGTGCATATTAGCTACATGAACCAGAGAAATCATAGGAAGGGCCAAAGCCATCAAGTCTACAACTATTCCAAAATATGTGTATATATCTAATATGTGAAACTATGCACACGGTTATGAATACCAACTCCCATGTCAGCAAACATGGTGTTCAATATCGGTCTTTCAGGACCTCAACCTTTATGGGAAAAAAGGGAAAATCACAAAGGTTTCCTAATTAAATCATAGGAAAAACTACCACTAGTGACCACGAGTCACATTAGGTCTCATGACGTCTACTTATGATTCATTACTATGACTCGTAGTCTCAATAGAGACATGGGGCCTCCTTACTGTTAACCTTAAGATTCATGCCGTGACTCATACTCAAACCTTACGACTCATTGTGTCATAGTCATAATCATAATAGTGACCTAGGAACTTATACTAGTTTGGTTATGAATCACACACTATGACTCGTGACCACTCTTTATGACTCGTTAGGTTTGAGTCATGATCAGAACAAAAACATAGTAAAAATTTTGAGGTTTTTCTTCACTGTCCAAACTACAACCTAGGATACAAGTCGTAGTCACTCATTACGGGTCATAGGACCCCAATCATTTGATGACTAGTGCGATTGACCAATTTTTTATTCTGATTGAGGATGTTACAATAGTGAACTCAAAGAAAACAATAATAAATGAAACAACAACAGTCTAAGAGGATTGAACGCTTTCCTCTGTTCGTTATTTAGCTAGGGTACACACAACCCTAGCTAAGGGAATTGGCCTCTCATGTTTGTACAATGATCAATTGGATTCATAATGAAAATTATTAAACAATATTACAATGACCAACAAGTAAAACACAAAGTCTGTAACTAAATTACAACAACAACAACAAACCCAGTGTATTCCCACCTGGTGGGGTCTGGGGAGGGTAGGATGTACGCAGTCCATACCTCTACCTCTGAAGAAATAGTGTCTGTAACTGAATTATCAACCAAAAACTAATACAAAGCAACTCCAAGATCAAATTTGATCGTTTGAATCAAATATAAGTTTGTAAGTGTTAAGAGTGTGTAACTTAACTACAAAACATAAAAATGGTATATATAGCATAAAAGGAAACCCTAAAAATCAAAACCCAAATAAAAAAGGAAATTTGAGGTCGGTGACTACTCATTTAGGCCACATACGGACAGTATGTAGTTCTAGAAAAGTTTTAGAACTTCTACACCATGCAAATCTTTGGACTTGGACCTATGTAACATTCTTTTTTCACATACAGACTATATGTACCATATTCAAACTGTATGTTCCCCTAGTGACAGAGTTTTTTCTTACTTCTGAGCCTATACACTTCAATTTCTAATGCATACTTTGATCACCTATACCCGATAAGTGGCACATACATCCAGAATTGTCTCGGTAAGTATCCCTAAAGTTTAATTTCTATCTTTCTCTTTAGTTTAGCATCCAAAACCTAATTTCCAGCAAAACATACGCAAAACACATCATATCTCACAAAATAGCCTAATAAATTTGCATATTGGTATAATTTTAAGTGTCGAAGGTGTTATAAATCCATATCATATGATTGAGTTTAGAGATAGGGTGAGCTCTTGAAGTTGGAGTTGCCCTATTTTGTTCTAGTATTTAAGTTTATTCTTTTCTTATTTGAGATTGATGTATATTGACTATTACATTACTTATGTTCCTTTATGCTAGTGGCTCTTTTAACAATATTACTAAGTTGTGGGATGTTATTATTATATTTATCTACCTTTCAGACTATCCTTATTACTAAAATTATTTTTGTTATACTTTAGATGTAAATTGCTAGATTTTACCCCTTTATCTACTAAATTAGCCCATTGTTTCTAGCTTTGAGCTATGATTTATCTTACCTGAAGATGGAATAAATTAAGTTCCATCATGATTCATAAATTGGGTTATGACAAATTGGTATCTGAGTGATAGGTTCACCAGTATTGTTGGTACATAAGCAACTGTCTAGTAGAGTCCTACAGACCAGAAAATGACATCTGTTTCCTTTCTTTGAGATGCTATAGGACATTTATAGGAGATATTCACTTCTTTCACTTATTTCATGCTAAGATTTTGAGTTGGTTTCTAAAGATTTCCTTGATTTCACTCCTTCATAGCGGGCTAGGACATATGCTGCTACTACACGAGACAAGGACCCTGAGCATATATATAGGGCTATTTTCATAGATTATGGGTGAGATAGAGGTCGTGAATAGCCTATATATCTTGCCCCACCTAGGAACTTGTATAAGAGGCCCTCACCATACCCTATTCCTACTCCCAAGCCTGAGATTTCTCTACTTCAGCTAGTGGTGGATTAGAAACCCACTCAAGATTTATCAGGATTTATTTTTCCTTCACTACTCAAGGATACATTGGTTCATCTCATGGGATTGTTTGGTGATGCATTGTCTGATAGTGCATAGTATGCAGATTAGAGTGGTACTAAGGTGGGAGATCAACCTGTAACTGTGGCTCCTAGTATTGAGGTCATTCCTATATCAACGGTTGCTCATCTGATGGTTGATTAAAATTCCATGTCGATTGAGGAGAATAAGAAGCTAGTTAGTTTCTTAGGATTGGCTCCGTATATATTTTCTGGTACACCGAGTAGTGGCCATCCCAGACGGAGTAGTGGTCAAACTTTGAGGTGTTCATCATTTGGTTATTCTAGTCGTTGTGGTTGTTTCGAGTCATTTGGATCTTCTAGTTTTTATGCAGTTTCTAGGTTATGTTATGGTTATGGGTTCTTTGGGCTTTTTTCGATAGAGTGCCCCAGTACTAGAGTAATGGTTCCTTCATCCTAGAGAGTTTTACTAATTAGTATAATTCCACCTTCAACTAGAGGTGATGGGCCTCATCATCGTGATAGTCCCTAGTATGCTTATGGAGGTTCTTAGGTAGGTAGGAAAGGAGATCATTCAGGATCCCATCTGGTGGCGAGTGTGGTCTGTTGTATATTATACCTTTTAGATCTGAGGCTGAGTTTCGGATGTTGTTATCATAGTGTTCCATAAGTAGGATTTTACTTTATTTGATTTGAGATCCATAAATTCTTATGTGTTTGCTTATTATGAGTTATGTTGGGATTCTTTATCTGTGCCATTATAGGTATCTACTCCTGTGGTATATTCTTTAGTAGTGGATTGGATTTATAGATCATATGTTGTGACAGTTTGCTTGATTAAAAATCAAGCTGATCTTATTGTATTAGACATCATATATTTTGATGTGATTCTACACATAGATTGGTTATCCCACTATTACACATTATTGGATTGTTTTTCCACGACTTTACCTGAGTTTGCCCAAGCCATTGTGATGCCCCAGAAAAAATTTTTGTTAAGATCTCGGACGAAAGTGTGTTGAATTCTGTTCTTTATCATGATTAATAATTTTTCTTTATGAAATTTCTGGATATGCAACCCTTCATCACGTAGATCATCGAATAAGCTTTCCAATGATATATGGATCATCTAAAACAGACACTCGAGCAATAAGTTATGATCATT
>NW_025874701.1:0-3323 GCF_002878395.1 Capsicum annuum | reverse complement strand
ACTATGAAGTCCATATTCACTTCTTACCAATTCCAAATAGGAATTCTGAACTCTTGCATCACGCCACTGGTCCTTTGATGCTCTATTTCAACCTGTTGACACATGGAACACTTTGCCACAAATTCCGCTATGTTCCTCTTCATACCATTCCACCAATAGATTTCCTATAAATCATGGTATATCTTGGTAGCACCAGGATGGATGGAGTATCGCGTACCATGCGCTTTAGCCATAATCCTCTGCTTCAAGTTGTCAACATCAGGAACACATAATCTTTCTCGAAATCTCCAAACGCCATCTCCCCCTTAGGAGAAAACCTCCACCTTTTGGTCTTTAACTGATTCTTTTAACCTGACCAAGGTAGGATCTCTGTCTTGCTTCTCGTTCACTTCCAAAACTAAAGAGGATTCAGAACCGCTTTGGACTCCTATACTACCCTCAGCATCACCAACAACCTAACCCCCAATCTAGCCAAACTATGTACCTCACGGGCCAACTCCTTCTTACCAATCTCTGCATGTGCTATGCTACCCATGGACTTCCGACTAAGGGCATCTGCTACTACATTGGCCTTGTCCGAATGCATAGCATGCTCATATCATGATCTTTCAACAGTTCTAACCATCATCTCTACCTAAGATTTAACTCTTTTTGGGTGAATACATACTATAAGCTCTTATGGTCTGTGAAGACGTCGACATGCACACCATAAAAATAATGTCTCCAGATTTTCAAAACAAAAACCACGGCATCTAACTCAAGGTCACGGGTAGGATAATTCTTCTCGTGAGGCTTTAGTTGCCTGGAAGTATAAGCTATAACCTTGCCCTTTTGCATCAATACACAACCCAAACCGACTCTGGAAGCATCGCAATACACCACAAAACCATCAACACAGGGGCTGAAGTGAGTCGAGTTTTCAACTCCTGAAAACTCTTCTCGAAAGATTCGAACCACAGGAAATTTACTTTCTTTTGGGTCAAACGGGTCATAGGAGATGCAATAGATGAAACCCTTCAATAAAACGACGATAATAACCAGCTGGACCTAAGAAACTTAGGATATCAAAAGGAGAAATAGGTCTAGGCTAACTCATTATAGCCTCTATCTTTTGAGGATCAACTCTAATACCTTTAAAAGAAACAACATGACCCAAGAAGGCTACAGAGTTCAGCTAGAACTCACACTTACTGAACTTAGCATACAACCGATGAGTTTGAAGAGTTTCCAACACGATTCGGAGATGATCCACATGATCACCCTCACTTTGGGAGTAAATATGAATATCATCAAGGAACACTTACAAATAAATCCAGATATGGCCGGAATACACAGTTCATAAGATCCATGAAAGTCGCTAGAGTATTAGTTAACCCTAAAGAAATCAGTAGAAATTCAAAATGACCATAACAGGTTTGGAAGGCTGTCTTGGGGATATCACATTCCCTAACCTTAAGTTGGTGATAACCGGATCTGAGGTCTACCTTCGAAAAGTAGCTAGCACCTTACAATTGATCAAATAAATCATCAATTCGTTGAAACGAATATTAATTCTTGATAGTAACCTTATTAAGCTGCCGGTAATCAATACACATCTGCACAGAACCATCTTTCTTACATACAAACAGGATAGGTGCACCCTATGGGGACACACTAGGTCTGATAAAGATTTTGTCTAAAAGATCTTTCAATTGCTCCTTCAACTCTTTAAGTTCCGCGGGAGCCATGCGATACGGAGGAATGAAAATAAGCTGAGTATCAGGAAGAAGGTCAATCCCGAACTCTATCCCTCTATCAAGAGGTACCCCAGGGAGATCTTCTGGAAAGATATCAAGAAACTCATTAACAACATTAATTAACTGAATGGTCGGGGTTTCAGACTTAGTGTCTTTAACCCGAACCAAATGGTGGATGTAACCCTTAGAAATCAACTTCCTAGCTTTGAGATAGGATATGAAACAACCCTTAGGAGTCACAGAACTCCTGGACCATTCTAGGATAGGTTCATCAGGAAACTGAAATTTGACCACATGGGCGTGACAATCAATAGACGCATAGCATGAGTGAAGCCAATCCATATCAAGAATGATATCAAAGTGAACTATATCTAGATTAATCAAATCAGCATACATAACCCGATGAAAGACAGTAATGGGACATTTCTTATACACCCGCTTAGCAATGATAGACTCTCCTACCAGAGTAGAAACCAAAATAGGCTCAGAAATTAGCTTAGGATTCGTTTCAAAATTTACAGCAACTAGAGGTGTCACATAAAAAAAACTCGAATCGGGGTCCATCAACACATAGACATCAAAATAAAAAATACGGAGCATACCAGTGACAACATCGGGAGAGTCCTCCAACCCTTGATGAGGTGGTATAGCATAGAAACGATTCTGGCATTAACCGCCAGCAGTACTAGATAAAGTACCCTGAGAAGGAACTGGACAGGCTGCAGGAGGCGGGGCACTGGTAGCTAGACACTGGGGATAGGCATCACGACTCCGCTGTCTGGCATATGGGCAGTCTCTAAGTTTGTGGCCCAACTTTCCACAACCAAACCAACCTCGCTGCCCCATATAACACTCCCCAAAATGGTCTTTACCACACTTAGGACACGAAGGAGGATGAGGCCGATTACTTACACTGTCCTTAAACGAGGAAAGTACCGACCTATTTCTGAGCTCCTGCCATCCCTAATATACGGGAGCACTAGCTAAGGAAGGCGCAGGTATAAATGGACGTCTCTAAAACTGAGGGTGACTCCCTCTGGAGAATCTAGTCTGACCAGACCCCTGTTGCTCCGATCTGGCTCTCTTAATCCCGCTTACTCTTTTTCTTTCCTTTATCTTGTCTGACTCAATCTGTTGGGCATGAATCATTAAACTAGGAAGATCAATCTCCCTGTTGATCATAGAAGATCTCCATTCTTTCACCACATAAATCGACGCCCCAGTTAGAAACTTGCTCATACTAGTCCTCGAGTCAGCCATCGTATTGGGAACGTACTTTGATAACTGATTAAACTTAAGACAATACTCCTTAACCGACATGGAGCCTTGTCTCAAATTCATAAACTCCTCTATCTTAGCTTCCCATAATTCAAGATCCAAGAAAGCATCTTGGAATAATTGCCTAGTCACCAGAGCGGTATCTTCCTCTCTACCCTTATTCCACATCTGCACCCAGTCATAGGCAACATCCTTCAACCGATAAGAAGCCAGCTCTACACTTTCTTCCTCGATCACATGCATAATCTATGTAATTTTCTTCATTTCATCAACATACATCTGTGGGTCCTCACCTGCTCTCGACCCATG
>NW_025874700.1:0-1965 GCF_002878395.1 Capsicum annuum | reverse complement strand
TAAAGTCCTATTTTTCAGGAGGGTTCTGAACAAAAAGTAATCCTATTATTAAGGAGGATGCTGAATAGAATGTAAAATTCCATTTTTCAGGAGGGTCCTGAACATAGTGTGAAATCTCATTTTTCAGGAGGGTCCTGAATAGAAAGTAAAATCCTATTTTTTAGGAGGGTCCTTAACAGATAGTAAATTTCTATTTATAGGAGGGTCCTAAATAGAAAGTAAAGTACTATTTTCTAGGAGGGTCTTGGACAGAAAGTAAAGTCCTATTTTTCAGAAGGATCCTCGACAGAAAATAAAAGTCCTATTTCCCAAGAGGGTTTTGGACAGAAAGTAAAATCCCATTTTTCAAGAGAAACCTGAACACAAATAGAATTTTATTTTTCAGGAGAGTCCAAAACAGAAGGTAAAATCCTATTTTTAGGTTGGTCCTGAGTAGAAGTTAAAATCCTATTTTACAGGAGGGTCCTAAAAAGATGGTAAAAACCTATTTTAGGAGCATCCAGAACAAGAGGTAAATTTACATTTTTCAAGAGGGTCTTGAACAGAAGGTTAAATCCCATTTTTTAGGAGGGTGCTAAATAGAATTAAAGTCCCACTTTTCAGAACGGTCCTGAGCAAAAAGTAAATTCCCATTTTTTCCAGGAGGGTGCTGAACAGAGTATAAAATCCTATTTTTCAGGAGGGTCCTGAACAGAAAGTAAAGTCCCATTTTCATAAGGATCATGAACAAAAAATAAAGTCCCATTTTTCAGGAGGATCCTGAACAGAAAACAAAGTCCCATTTTTCAGAGGGTCCTAAACAGAAAGTAAAGTCCCATTTTTTATGAGGATCCTGAACAAAAAATAAAGTCCCATTTTTTAGGAGGATCCTGAACAGAAAATAAAGTCCCATTTTTCAGGAGGGTCCTAAACAGAAAGTAAAGTCCCATTTTCTGAAGGGTTTTGAATAGAAAGTAAAATCCCATTTTTCAGGAGGGTCCTGAAAAGAAAGTAAAATCCCATTTATCAGGTGGGTCATGAAAAGATAGTGAAATCCAATTTTTTAGGAGTGTCCTGAATAATAAGTAAAATCACATTTTTCAGGAGGGTTCTGAACAAAAATTAAAATACCATTTTTTTAGGAGAGTCCTGAACAAAAGTAAAGTCCAATTTTTAGGATTGTCCTGAACAAAAGTAAAGTCCTATTTTTCAGGAGAGTACTGAACAGAAAGTAAAATTACATTTTTCAGGAGGGTCCAGGACGAAAAATAAAATCCCATTTATCAGGAGGGTCCTGTATATAAAGTAAAATCCTATTTTTCAGGAGGTTCCTCAACAAAAAGTAAAATTCCATTTTTTAGGAGGGTTCAGAATAGAAAGTAAAAACCCATTTTCCAGGAGGGTTCTGAACAGATTAAATTCCCTTTTTTTAGGAGGGTCCCGAACAGAAAGAAAGACTCATTTTTAAGGAGGGTTCTGAACATAAAAGTAACATCTCATTTTTCAAGAGAGTCCTGAACAAAAGGTGAAATTCTATTTTTCAGAAGGGTCTTAAACATAATTTCTATTTTCCAGAAGGGTGCTTAACAGAAAGTAAAGTCCTATTTTTAAGGAGTGTCCTGAACATAAAGTAAAGTCCCATTTTTCAGGAGGGTCCTGAACGTAAAGTAAAATCCTATTTTTCAGGAGGGTCCTGAATAGAAAGTAAAGTCCCATTTTTCTGGAGGGTCCACAGCAGAAAATAAATTCTCATTTTCCAGGAGGGTCCTGAACAAAATGTAAAATCCTATTTTTCAGGAAGGTCCTGAACAAAAAGTAAAGTCTTATTTTTCAAGAGGGTCCTGATCAGAAAATAAAGTTCCATTTTTCATGAGGGTCTTGAACAAAAAGTAAAATACCATTTTTCAGGAGAGTCCTGAACAAAAATAAATTCCCAATTTCAGGTGGGTCCTGAACTAAAGTAAAGTCCCATTTTTCAAAAGGGTC
>NW_025874699.1:0-1369 GCF_002878395.1 Capsicum annuum | reverse complement strand
TCTCTATGATGATGATGCTGTGTGTATCTATATTCTCTGTATGGAATCCCTGGTGGATTTTTTTTTTGTGAGTATATTGTATTGTGTAAGTGTGTATGGCGTGTGGCAGTGGGGTAGGGTAGGTGGGGTAGTGAGGTGGGGGTAAGGGTAGGGTGTGATGTGGTTAATTTTGATTGGGTAGGTTGTTAGGATAAGATAAAATTAGCTAGGGGTTTGTTATTTTTGTCATTTTGTGGAGGGATTATTATATGGTCGAGGTCACACGGTAGGATAAGGTAAAAATGAGTAGAAGTGATATCGGGGAGGGACAAAATTAGGTGTTTACATCATGCTCCCTTTGAATGTAAACACGAAGTGTTTTCAGACAAAAAAGTAGACAACAAGACAAAATTTGTTCCGACCAATATTCAAAAAGAATGAAACAGAAGGAAAGAGGGAAACCAAGTATTGACTTTGGAAATCATACTCATCCCTATTTATGAGGGAATCAAGTCACAGGTATCCCCAAGGACTGAAAGAAGAGAGACTATACTGAGTTGGAGAGTCGAGTGAGGCCCTGTCGAGGTTCCGGTCCGCGGCTCTGTCATTACATCAAAAATAAAAATTACAAGTTAAAAAATAAATGATATTACAAAAACCTATCTATGCAGCTTCTTTTGAAGTCTTGACTTGAGTTTCCTCACCCTATTCTTCAGGCGGGCTCCTGACTTGCAATATCTTTAACTTGTTGACTACTTTCAGTTTCTTCAACCTGTTCTCCAGGTGGGCTCCTGACTTACTAATTTTCAATCTGTTGACTTTCAACTTATTTGCCCTGCTCTTCATGCGGGATCCTGACTTTCGATTTCATCACCCTATTCTTTAGGCGGACTCTTGAAACCAAAATCAAAACTAGAACGAAAATTAATCAAAATCAAAACTAGAACTAAAACTATCCCACACAAAGATTATCATAAGGCAGTATTTCATTTTTGAAAGTGTGGTCCCATTTTTCAGGAGGGACCCGAACAGAAAGTAAAATCTCATTTTTCAGGAGGGTCTTGAATATAAAGTGAAATCTCATTTTTCAAGAGGGTCTTGAACAGAAGGTAAAATCCCATTTTTCAGGAGGGTCCTGAACATAAAGTAAAATCTCATTTTTCAGGAGAGTCCTGAACATAAAGTGAAATCCCATTTTTCAGGAGGGTCCTGAACAGAAAGCAAAATCTCATTTTTCAGGAGGGTCCTGAACAGAAAGTAAAATCTCATTTTTCAGGAGGGTCGTGAACAGAAGGTAAAATCCCATTTTTCAGGAGGGTCGTGAACATAAAGTGAAATCTCACTTTTTAGGAGGGTCTTGAACATAAAGTGAAATCCCATTTTTCAGGAG
>NW_025874698.1:0-1809 GCF_002878395.1 Capsicum annuum | reverse complement strand
AGTTAATAAAATTAAATAAAATGCTACAAATATCCATGTTAAAAAAAATATTCATTACATATAATATAAAAAGATATTACATAAATATAGAATTAAAATTATAAGGACAAAATGGACATGACATGGGATAAAGGGGGGAGTATAATTATTGTTTAATGTTGAGGGGGGAGTTTGATTTTTTAATCAAAGTTAGGGGGTGAGAATGATTTTCTCTCAACAATGACGAAAAGTGGACAGCGGCATTTAAGGGCAAATCACATAACTATACCATGTAAGAGTCAATATTACAAAAACTATTACTAGTTTTTAATTTACAAAATATAACAAAATCTACCAAAGATAAGAAAAACAGTTAAAATTGCATGATTTAAGGAGATAATTTAATGATTGATATTTTATCTTATAATTCTCCTACTTTATTTTTCAACTAATTTTTTTTTTAAATAGTAAATAAGATAATTGAAAAAATAACACATTTATTTGATATTTTTTTATGTTTTTAAATTTAATTTATTTAATTCAATGAACATTGATTTTTAATACTTGTAAGAAAAACATCATTAATGATAGTAAATTCTCCGATTGATTCAAACCCCATCTTATACAAATTTTATACACCATAAATCGGTCAAAACCCATAAAATTAGATCAAACACCATAAAAATATATCAATTTCTATATGTTTTAGACACCATAAAATTATTGATACACCAATTTCTATATATTTCAGACACTATAAAATTATTATTATTGATACATCTATTTCTAAAGAATTCAAACATTATAAAATTATTGATACACCAATTTCTAAGATACCTTAAAATAAATTGATGATATACCAATCTCTATATAGTTCAGATACCATAAAATTATTAATATATCAATTTCAAACTATTTCAAAAATCATAAAATTATTGATATACCAATTTTTATATAATTCAGACACCATAAAGTTGTTGATCCACTGATTTCTATACAATTCAGACAACATAAAGTTGGTGATATATCAATTTCTATGCAATTCATACACCAATTTCTATACAATTCATACATCATGATACACCAAATTCTATACAATTCATGCACCATAAAATCATTGATAACCTTCACTTGCCAGTGTCATCAAAAAATTCTCTAAACTCCTCAAATCTAACGACCGTTGTGAGAATATTGTCCAAAAAAATTATCAAGCGGCTTCACAAATTCATGAAAGTAAAACTTTAAATAAAATAAGAATACAAAAATCAAACAAAAATAATTTATTTCGAAAATTTGAAAATTAAATATACGAATTTTCCGCCATTGATAAACGTGGATACCTCACTAGTCCACTTTTTAATTGTTCTCTAAATAAGATTTGTAAGAAAGTTACGTGAATAAGTCCTCCTTCTGAATGAAAAAGGATATTAGCAAGTTTTCATGGGAATGTATATAAAGTAAAAAGTCACATATAAAAACGTGTAGCATGTTTAAAAATATGACAATTTTGATTAATCAGAGAGATATTGGAGGTGAAACTAGGCGGACTAATATATTTATACGATTAGAAAATTAGGGTTTTCATGACTGCAAAGAAAAGAGAAAAAAAAAAAGGAAGAAGAGTAGGGATTTATGGATTAGATTATTTACAGAAAAAAAAACTGAATAATTGGTAGATTTTGTAAATAAAAATTAGAATTTATAGATAAAAAATAATAGTGGTAGATTTTGTAATATTTACTTTTAGAGTGGATATTTATATAATTTTCCCAGAATGAAACGCAAAATGTTCAACATTTTCCATTCAAATCACACTTGTGTTAATTATTC
>NW_025874697.1:0-2661 GCF_002878395.1 Capsicum annuum | reverse complement strand
GTCAGCCTTGAGGTCATGCTCTAGTTATTCATGTTCAGTATGTACGTTAGTTGTGTTTACTCCTCTCTCAGTCAGTCTCATTTGAGGATGAATGTTCTGAAGCGGGAGATATTATAATACCCCATATCTTCCTAGCTAATTTCACCTCAAGAATTCCTGATATTATCTTCTAAATTGAATGATGAATATTCCATAAGGAATATTCAAGATTTTCACTTTTCGACATGTGGGAAATTAAATAAGCTTTCTATCGGTATAAGATTCGCCCAAATCAGATCTCTGGGTCAGAAGTTATAACTATTACAAGTTTTCATCGTAAAACAGTGGCATATTAGTCATTGGGAAGCAGAGGCAGACATGCGTACCAAGAATCCTCACCTCTTCTTCGCCATCTCAGATCAAGCTCAAGGTAACAATTCTCCTTAAGCTTACTCAGTTTCATGTTCAGTGTTCATCACAAACTTGGTATTTCATGTTCAGTGTTCATCACAAACTTGGTATGCAGTTTCATGCTCATGTTCAGATTATAAACTTGGTTTCAAGTACCATTTCATATTCCGTCATGCACTCATGTATCGGTTCAGTTATGTATTATGCATCAGACATGCTTTCTCATTATGAGAAACTTAGTTCTTGAAAAAACTTAGTCATGCATTCATGAATCAGTTACACATGTATCAGATATACATGTTCACTATTATATGTTCAGCTTACCAGTCATGTCAGTCATGAGATCATGTTCCAGTTATTCATGTTCGCTGTATACGTCAGGTTTCTTGTCTCCCCTCTCAGTCGATCTCATTCGAGGATGAATGTTCTCAAGGCGGTGATATTTTAATACCCCATACTTTTCCTAACCAATTTCATCTCAAGAATGCCTAATATTATCTTCTAAATTGAATGATGACTATTCCCCGAAGAATATTAATGATTTTCAATTCATTTCATGTGGAAAATTCAATAAGATTTCCATCGGTATAAGATTCGCCCAAATCCGATAATAGAATAAGAAATTATGACTATTTGAAGTTCCCATCATAAAACAGCGCCATATTAGCCAATTGGAAGCAGGGGCTGACATGCGTACCAAGTATCCTCACCTCTTCTTTGCCTACTCAGATCACGATCAAGGTAACAGTTCTCCTTAAGCTTACTCAGTTTCTTGTTCAGTGTTCATCACAAACTTGGTATGCAGTTTCATGCTCATGTTCACATTATAAACACGGAATCAAGTGTCATTGCATATTCCGTCATGCACTCATGTATCGGTTCATTTATGTAATTATGCATCAGACATGCTTTCTCATTATGAGAAACTTAGTTCTTCAGAAAACTCAGTCATGCATTCATGAATCAGTTACACATGCATCAGATATGCATGTTCAGTATTATATATTCAGCTTCTCAGTCATGCCAGTGATGAGATCATATTCAAGTTATTCATGTTCAATATGTACGTCCTTGTCTTTTCTCCCCTCTCAGTTAGTCTCTTTCGAGGAATAATGTTCTCAAGGTGGTGATATGGTAATACCCCATACTTTTCCTAGCTAATTTCACCTCAAGAATGCGTAATTTTAGCTTTTAAATTGAATGATCACAATTCCCTGAGGAATATTAATGATTTTTACTTCATGTCATGTGGAAAATTCAATAAGCTTTCCATCGGTATAAGATTCACCCAAATACGATAATCGGGTCAGAAGCTACGACTATTCCAAGTTCCTGTCTTAAAACAACGCCTCATTAGTTAGTGGGAAGCAGAGCCAGACATGCTTACCAAGTATCCTCACCTCTTCTTTGCCAACTCAGATCAAGCTTAAGGTAACAGTTCTCCTTAAGCTTACTCAGTTTCATGTTCTGTGCTCATCACAAACTTGGTATGTAGTTTTATGCTCATGTTCACATTATAAACATGGTATCAAGTGCCCTTGCACATTCTGTCATGCACTCATGTACCAGTTCAGTTATGTAATTATGCATCGGACAAGCTTTCTCATTATGAGAAACTTAGTTCATCAAAACACTCAGTCATGCATTTATGAATCAGTTACACATCCATCAGATATGCATGTTCAGTATTATATGTTCAGCTTGTCAGTCATTTCAGTTATGAGATCATGTTTCAGTTATTCATGTTCAGTATGTACGTCAGTTGTCTATTTTCCCCTCTCAATCAGTCTCATTCGAGGATGAATGTTCTCAATGGGGAGATATTATAAAACCCCATACTTTTCCTAGCTAATTTATCTCTAGAATGCCTATTATTATCTTCTAAATTGAATGATGACTATTCCACAAGGAATTTTCAAGATTTTCACTTTTCTTCATGTGGGAAATTCAATAAACTTTCCATCTGTATAAACATGGTATCAAGTGCCATTGCATATTCAGCTGATGTTTCATGCTCATATTTCTATTATAAACTTGGTATCAAGTACCATTGCATATTCCGTCATGCACTCATGTATCGGTTCATTTATGTTATTATGTATCGAACATGCATTCTCGTTGTGAGAAACTTTGTTCTTCAGAACACACTGTCATGCATTCATGAATCCTTTACACATGCATTAGATATCCATAATCTGTATTATATGTTTAGCTAGTCAATCATGTCAGCCTTGAGGTCATGCTCTAGTTATTCATGTTCAGTATGTACGT
>NW_025874696.1:0-1982 GCF_002878395.1 Capsicum annuum | reverse complement strand
TTTTAATTATTAGAATGAACAAATAAAAGAAAATAAATTATTTTTAGCGGACCAAATAAAATAATACTGAGGTAGTAACAAAATTGTTTATAAAATAAATAATAAAAAGAAAGTATAAAAAGAGAGGGAAGAGAAAAGTGAGGAAAGAGAAATAACATAGCAAAAAATTAAAAAAGATAAGAAAGAGAAAAAGTTACGTGAGTAGATGGGATGGATCTCACACATCTAGCTATATATTAACCGAAGCAAAACGGACAGCTGTCATCACAGAAAATATCAAGAATTTTTATTAAAAATTAAACTTAAACTTAAAAGTTTAAATACAGTAAAACTGTCAAACATTAAAACTTTAAATACAGTAAAATTGTCAAACATTAAAACTTTAAGAAATAGGGAAACTGCCACACAACTACTGATAATACATCTGATTGCAAAAATGTGAATCCCCATCACTAATGATTGCCCGAGGGGTGCCAAACCTTGTGAAAATTTTATTTTTTAGAAATGAGGTGACACATTTTCTCTCATTAGTGGGGAGTGTGATGGAATCAACCTATTTTGAAACATAATCAACCGCCACCAAAATGTATTTATTCCCAAAAGAACTCACAAAAAAACTCATGAAATCGATCCTTCATATATCAAAAGGTTCCACCTCTAAGTTTGGATTGAGGGGCATCTTGTGCCTTCTTGAAATGCCTTTATGCATTTGACAATTATGACAAGATTTAACTCATTCAATGGTGTCCTTTTCCATAGAAGGACAATAAAATATGCATTGGAGAATCTTGATAGTATTTCAGACTCCTCCATGATGACCGCCATAAGGTGACGAGTGACAAACTTCCAAGATGTTATTTAATTCAATGTCCATGACACACTGTCTAATAACTCCATCAGCACACTCCAAAAATAATAATCGCTCATCCTAAAAATACTATTTTGCATTAAATAAAAACCATTTCCTTTGATGGTAATTTAGTCTCTCGAGGAGTACAAAGCTTGCAACATAGTTGGAAAAATTGGCATACCATGGTGTAATATTCCATTCGATGGCCATGAACAATTCATCAGGGAAAGCCTCATCAATTTCTATTTCCCCATGCTTTTTATTATTGCCTTCTAGTCGAGAGAGATGATCGACCACTTGATTTTCACTTCTTTTTGGTCTTTTACCTCAAAGTTGAACTCTTGCAGTAATGAAATCCACCTAATTAACCGTAGCTTTGCTTCTTTAATGTCCATAATATACTTGATAGTGGAATGGTTTGTATGAATTATAACCTTCGTTCCTAACAAATAGGCCCAAAATTTTTCAAAGGCCTAAACAACCGCTAATAATTCTTTCTCGATGACGGTGTAGTTGCATTGGGCATCATTCAAGGTTTTGATAGCATAGTAGATAGGATGAAAAAGTTAGTCCTTGCATTTCCCTAGCACTGCAACCAATTCATTACCACTTGCATTACACATTACCTCAAATGGGGATATACAATTTGGAGCCACAATAATAGGAATTTAAATAAGCAATTCCTTAAGATGCTCGAAGGCTTTCAAACATGTTTCATAAAAGTTGAACTTAGATTCTTTTTAAAGGAGTTTACACATAGGATGTGCTATCTTGGAAAATTCCTCAATGAAATGATGAAATAACCCGACATGGCCAAGGAAACTTCGAACACCTTTTACGAAAATGAGGATGGGAGTTTGGCAATTACCTCAACCTTTGCTTGATAAACTTGAATGCGTTTTCCCAAGATCATGTGGCCTAAGATAGTTCCTTCTTTGACTATGAATTGACATTTTTCCCAATTCAAGACAAGGTTTGTTTCCATGCACTTTTCAAGTACTTTATTCAAGTGTTTTAGGCATGACTCGAAAGAATTTCTCACTACCAAGTAGTTGTCCATAAATACTGCCATAGAGTCTTGAACCATATCTGCAAATATGGACAACATGCAATGGTGAAATGTTGTCGGGGC
>NW_025874695.1:0-1959 GCF_002878395.1 Capsicum annuum | reverse complement strand
AATTTATCAAACACATGGGAAGCATGCTTGGTTCATTAAATCATAAACACTTAGGGTTAACATGGTTACAACAATCAACTTGCAAATTGAATGGTTTATCATGAATTCCATGTAATTTAACACATACTAGGATTAATTCTTGAAACTTGTAATCTAAATCATGAATTAAAACTCAAACAATATCATGAACATAAATTCAATCTAATTCAAACATGAAAATCATAAATCATAAATCTTGTATTTTGAAAAGGGATTCTTGGGCTCCATGGAAGGTAAGGATCTATGAATGAACATCTAACATACCTACATGGAAATCTAAATTCTTGATGTTCTTGAAGACTCTTCGAGGGATTCTTAAGATTGCTTTTGAAACTTGGGAGCTAGGGTTTTCTATCTTTGAGAGAGAATGTCTTAAATTGGGGGAAAAGTGAGTTAATAATGACCTAAATATGTTTTTAGGGATTAAATCCCACATCTGGGCAGAATAAAATCATGGAAAAAGACTGTTTTAACCTCAGGTGCGACTTTAATTTTTTGTGAAATTTTCCTGATCTGGACCCTTGGCTCGAGCGGCACTATCACACCGTGTCACTGGAAAATGATGACTTGAAAATTGCATGGTGGCACGATGCGGTACAATCGCATTGCCACTTTGGTTGTGAACTAGAAGTGCACCGTGACGCGGTGTAATAGTGTTGGTACACTAAAAATTGATAATTGTGAACTGGGTTTATGGCGCGATGCGCCAATATCGTAGAGCAACACAGAAAATTGACAATTGCTATTTTAACACATTCCTTGACGCGCTACTAGCCTGAATGACGATGTTTAACGACTGAAACTTATAATCACCATAACTTCTTACCCGGTTGTAGGATTTAGGAAAAATTTATATCGTTGGAAAGCTAATTCAATTTCCCACACAAAAAAAATTTTAAATCTTGAAAATTTCACATGTATAAGAGTGTATTCATTTTTAAAGGAAGCCTTTGAAATTTTTGGGATGAATTTAAGCTGGGTAAAAGTATGGGGTGTTACACTAAAACTTTTTCATATTTGGCTAAACTCTTTCTAAGATTTGGTACTCTATAAATAGAAGACCCTCCCTTCTCATACAATAACACAGTAACATCCATAATTTAGTCATTTACGAGTCTTGTTTTGGGGGATATTTTCTCACAATAGTTTTATATTTTCTTAATATTAGTTTTTATGTGTAGGCCAGTGGGCCAAATTATATCAATAATATTATGTTTTTAGTTTATATTGTGTCATCTAAATTAACGTCATCTTGTTTTGAAAGTTTTAAGCTTTCGCATGACGCCCTCTTGATTTCGAACCCAACAAGTGGTATTAGAGCCACGGTCCAATGGTCCGATGGTTCAAATTGAGAACATGTTGAGATTAAAGTTACAACTAATTTGACGATAGTGAATATATTTTATCAAAATAAAAGCTACATGTGGAGACAGTTGTCAATCATATTTTTAACAATCCTATTGTTACATATTTGAAAGTAAAGGTCACTTTTAACCCTACAAAGGGTTCAAATATTTTTAACCCAAAAGGGCTCATATATTTTTAACTCAAAAACTCCATTTTTAAGTATATCAAGTAGCAGTGATATATGAAGATCGTGTGAAGAAGGCGGATCAAGAATATTTTTCCAGAAAATCAAGTCAAAAAGGGGAGATTTGTTAGATTTTGCCTTGATTTTCTTACCAAATTTAAGTTTTATTTTTCTTAAAAGAAAAATAAAAGTAATACCATAATTACTTTTAATTTTACTGAAAGAAAAATATAAAATTTTTCCATATTTGACCAACCTCTTTCTAAGATTTGGATCTCTATAAATAGAAGACCCTCCCGTCTCATACAATAACATTGTAGCATCCATGATGTAGTCAGTTACGAGTCTTGTTTAGGGGGATATTTTCTCCCAATAGTTTTATGTTTTCT
>NW_025874694.1:0-1119 GCF_002878395.1 Capsicum annuum | reverse complement strand
TATATATATATATATATATATATATATATATATATCCTCAACTTTTCTCTCCTTCTAAGCATTTTGTTTCTTGCCTATCTCTTTTCTGGATATCTTTTATAATGATTTTATAGTGTCTTTTGTAATTAATTTAAAGATGCATTTTTGTGTTTATTGATAAAGTTCTCATTATTTTATTTTACAGGATTCATTTTTTTTTTTTAATTCTTGAAGTCTTGATTTCTGACATGTATTTTTGTTTTATTGAAAATAAAACCTTGCATTTAGTTATGAAATCAAAATCTTCAGAAGCTGTCGTTAATTAATTTGTCTCTATTAAAAGGGCTTTTGCTTTAGATATTTTTAGTTCGTTGAATGCTTTAGAAAAATATTTTAATGATACAAAAACAATCATGCATCTTCAAAATCGGATGTAATATATTTGATTTAAGAAATTTATCAATTATGCGCCTGTATTAAACTTAGTATCAAACTGTTGATAATTGGACCATTATTTCAAAATGCAGAATTCATAAAATTAAAATTATATCTCCATTTTTATGCTTTTGAAATGTTCTGTTTTTGGTTTAAATAATTAAGATTGATTTTCTTTATTTGAGAAATGAATTTCATTTGATCTATGAAATTACTTCATGAATTAGTTATTTCTTAATCATTGAATTTGAAATTAGCTTTATTTATTTCTCTATTCATACATGTAAAAGTATCAGGTCTAAATTTTATAACACGCATCTTAAAACGTCTGTTCTTTATAACTTGGTAAATATTATATTTACAATTCTACAGGTTAGGTATTCTTGAAACGTTATTAGAATTTTTTTCAATTCTAAGTAATTAAACATTATTTACTTCATTTTTTGTGCTAATTTTATAAGTTTTCAATTTCAAAAACAAAATATATCGTGCTTAGAGTACAAATTCGTACAGTTGTTCAAAGTTTGTTAGTTCGACATATCTACTTTTAACTACAAGATGTATATATTGTACATAATTTCATAGGAGTTAAAACACATGTAAAAGTCCTAAAAAGAACTATAAGATCCATTTTCTTTCTTTACATTATTAAAGTCAATTTTTTGTGTCTCTACTTATTAATATGTAAATAAGCATGTAAGATTC
>NW_025874693.1:0-4134 GCF_002878395.1 Capsicum annuum | reverse complement strand
TTATGTTAGGATGCATTTACCTTTATTTTCATGTATAGCATTGTTATTAGTGGACTTGAGTATGGGGATTGGGGTGTGGGGGGCTTGAGTATTTCTTGGTGATGCTTGGATTATAAGTAAATGAGATGCTTGACATAGTGTATTTTTTTTAAACAAAGAAGATGTATGACTGAAGATGTATAAGTGATGCTGCGAGTAACAATACACTAAGATGGATTTTCAGTAGAGATTTCCAAGTGATGAATTGAGTAGATAGTTCCAGCTGCATCTGCCACAATGGACTTACAAGTAGTGCCTTGCTGCTTCTTTTCAGTAGAGATTGAGTAGACATTTTTCAGTAACGCCCTGATGGTTTTTGTGTGTCTATTCGAGAGACAGCGGACTGCAACTTCTTGTGTGTCTAGCTGCTGCGAGTAACAATAGCATACTGCTGCTTCTTGTGTGTTTATTCGAGAGATAATGTATAGTAGATCCATATACCTGCTATTGCTTGTGTGTTTTATTGAAACTGTTTTGCTTCTTCAATTTCCCTATAGTAAAACATGTCTCTGGATAGATTTAGTTACATTATTACAAGAAAAATATATGTGGTGTAATAAAACAGCTCCAGTTAAAGGTCTTTTCACCTTTAGTTTGGTTATTTAAGAATATATGTGGTGTAAGAAAATAGCAAACAGCTTTCACCTTCCTGAATGAGCGAGACCTTCACAAAAGTTAAAGCTCAATAGTTACCCACTTTATTCCACTTGTATCAACTTGAATATCATGTCATGCAACTCTATCATGTTATGTTATTGTGCAAGAGCCTTTGTCATGGTTGTTTAATTAAAGGATTGACTTTTCGAAACTTTGTTTTGACAGATTTTTGAAGATTGAAGTTACAAGAGAAGATGCAAGTTTAGATGATGCACAAGTTTATTATTATTTTGCTAAGAACATTATGTAAAGATTGACATCATATTCTAACTTGGGATGTTAATTTGTTAAGTTTTTTTGTTTAAAAAATATTGAAACTATTGACAATATTCTAGATCGGGATGTTGATTGGTTAAGTTTTTTTATTGTTTAGCAAATATTAAAATTATATTTATTATGCTTTGTCATTTTCAGTAATAATTTTATATTTAACAGTGAAATATATACATTTATGATATAAAGTTTTAGTACGTACTATTGGTGGTAAATTATAGATATAAATATAATATTGTTTGGGCTAAACATTAATTTAAGACGAGTTAGTTGCTTGTCCGTAAAGGTTAATAAGGACTGGTTAGTTTCTCATTCTCATCTCTAAAGATTAATCAAGGACGAGTTAATTGCTTGTCTAGATAGAGTAATTTAGGACAAGGTAGTTACTTGTCGCAAAAAAGGATTTAGCGACCACAAAATAACAACTTTTTAAAAATGAAAATCATATATTTGGGATGATATATACGGTCTCTAAAAGTATTTTTGGGACCGAAAATGTTACCGTCGCTAATAACATTTAACGACCAGATAGAACACCTCGTCGCAATTGACCTTTAGCGAAGAAGTCTATTAGGACGAGCCGCGACGAGCATTTTCCCGTCCTAAGAGGTCATTTGCGACCAGAATTGGACTTTTAGGGACCAGATTTTCCTTCCCTAAAGGTTGTTTTTCTTATAGTGTGAATCTCTATTCTTAATCAATCCTTAATTTCGATTTATTGCGCAGGTGATAGAATATCACATCATTATGCTACAAAAATGAAATACAAAGAAGATACATTATGTTGGTTTATACTCTGAACATATTTGTATGTTTACACTAAGTATTATGAGCCACAAAGAGTATACATAATTATGGAATTAATATACCTAACATGCAAGCAGAGGTATTTATAAACTGTTAGTGCGTATATGTATTAGACTGATATATACAAAAGAAGATATTCATTAGCCTTTGCACATACATATCAAGAAGCATCTGCATACATAAAATAAGACAGGCATATAGCAAATACATACAAACATTCTACTTTACACTCAGGCTTATATATAGATAATTACCAAAACGGGCCATGCATAAACTATCCAGTAAGGCATAAATATACATATACTGGTTAATAACATACATAACAGGAACACATTTACATAAAATTGATGCACATACATAAACATTGTACAACATACCGTGACAAAAAACATAACACGTTTTTGTACATGTAAGTTGAATAAGTTTTCGTACATGTATGTAAATATGAAAGTTTTTTTAAAAAGAAAATTCAAATTAAAAATACCTCATCGTTCTAGCATGAAGTTGTTTGTAACATCAAGAAAAACCAATTTTTAGACCGAGCATGAGCAACAACAAAGTTGATTTCATGAACTCCAAGAGAAGATGCTTTTGCTCTGTAGTGGTCATCATTCATTTTTCTATAAAATGTTAAATTTTTTTAGTAAGAAAAAAAAATATAAATTGTATATGCATATTGATAAAAAAATATTCAGTTTAATAATGTTAAAACTTACTTTTTTGCATGAAATTTCAATAGACCTTCGTCAACCCATTTCTTGTACTCTTCAATGATACCCCTCGGCATATCGTCAGATAATACAAAACCTTCAAATGCGAATTTGTGTTTCAAATCTATGTTTCATCCTCAAGGGACATTGAACAAAAAACATACTCTGTCAGGTATGGTGACTTGAAAAATTTAGATTTAGTCTTGGTCCTCTTAGCAGGGATTTTTGCAGGTTGATGAGCTGCAACAACTGCATCAGAAAAATCTGGAGGAATCTAACTATCATATATGGAATGTAGGCTAACAGTTTCTTCTATCGATTTAACAACTTCAAGAGAAATGTCATCCACCGGTGCTGCCAAACATTCCATTATGGCATCTATCTCGGCCTGAGCAGATTCTGGAATGGTACTCAAGTAAACATCTTACAAGTGAAATTTTATGTGTATAATGTTAGTTTTGTTTAAAAGCGTTAGTAAAAATAGTGTGATGTATATAAAATTTGACACTAAAATTAGAAAAAATGCACTTTATGTATTTACCGTATGATCTTTATGGATATTCTCTGTCATAGATGTTTCAACTTTGGAGTAATCCAATTTTTAATGTACCACAGCTTCGACAAGAGCATTTAATTTGGCAGTTCCAATATTCTCCGATTCCTGATTTACCATTTCTTCGACAAGAGCATTTAATACGGAAGTTCCAACATCCGCACTAAAATCTTCAAAATTCCGTTATAGATAATATAAAACATATACAAAACAAAATTAATTTATTATTTTAATTATAAGTTTTAAAATATGAGATATCTAACCTCAGATTGTTTTTGTACATGATTGTGGTTCCCATCAACAATAGCATCCTCCCTTATATCATCACTAAATACTTTGTCTAATGATTTATCAATATCGCCGACAATCTAAAAGTTTAAAATGTGCATTGCATTGTTTATGATAACGTTCTCATTGTGATGTATTATATATGTATATTATAAACGGATACATATCACATATCACATATTCAACGTAATAACAATATAACTACCAGACACATCAGTTAGAATACACAACAAACTAAGCTAACAATATATCATAAATTTTTAAAAATAAAAAAATAAAGATAATATCATAAATTAAACTACCTATGTGAAACTATTATTTTGAAAAAATTATCTTTTTTTCTTTCTCTTTCAATCTTGTGACGATATGCATCTACTCGACATTGTCTAGTGATGGAGCAACTCCCGTTATAAAATCTTCCACTTCATCATCCTGATGACATTAGTATTACATATGTATAAGAAAAATTTTGATGTTATCAATGTATGATAATAATGAAGGAATTTTTATAAAAGTAACTCTTTTTGTCACGTCCTGAACCAGGGCCTGGCCGTGATGAGCATTTCGAACCATGGAGGCCCGAAACACCCCTACCTATCTGGTAATCATGCACCTAATTCATATGATCAAAATAATGCGGAAAAACACAATAATTCGAAAACATGGTCATAAATATGAAAGAAACAATACCGGAGAAATAAGGTTCCCTCAACATTAATTAACCTCTAAACAACTGTCTGCAAAAAGCTCTAACAAATGACTAAGTCAAGTAACCATATATAAACTGGGACAAGGCTCCCAGTAGAC
>NW_025874692.1:0-1671 GCF_002878395.1 Capsicum annuum | reverse complement strand
CATACCTTAATAGTTTGGATTTGATGAATTGAATGTAAAAGCTTGAACTTTGAATACTTTGGAGATGATCTTGATATCATTATTGAAGTTCTTGGATTAGAAACCCTAAATTCTTGATCTTTTTGTTGAAGAGAAGAAGATGGAACTGATGATTCTTGAGGGAATTGATTAGGGTTGTTCTTGAGGGAAAAATTGGAGAATGGAGGCAAATAATGTCCCATTTGAAGCGTTAGATCATGTTTTTATGACCTGGGTTGAGGTGGGAAAAGACCACATTGCCCCTTATTACTTTAAAGCAGAAATTCGTAACCCGCATCCCAATTTTTCCCTTTAGCGCAACACGCTACCATCGCGGCAGTTCACTGCCTCACACTAAAACGGCTATAACGTTTTGGTCGGGTATCAAATTTTTTCAAAATTGGAATCGTCGAAAATCTAATTCAATTATATACAATTTGGTGGGTCTTGGAATGGAAAATTTTTGCTATATAAAATTTTATACACATTTAAAGTAGACCCTTGTTGGATTGAATGCCAAATTTTGGTCGAATCTAATGTACTTAGCTCCACTTGGCTCTAAGTGACTTCTATGAACATTATTCGCCTAATAAGGAATTCACATACTTAGGACTGAAGTCATGACACAAGAATCAGAATTATGTATCAAGAGTACGACAATAACACCTTCACCGTGACGTGGTGAAATCATGTTAAGTTACTGGAAAAGGACAAGTGCGAATTTGCAGTCTGGCGCGATGCGATAGTATCACGTTGCGCCACTGAAAATTGACATTTGGGAATTTGGACCTCTCCGCGATGCATCAATATCACGGAGGTCCACTGGAATGTGACCATTTCCATTTTGGCATCCACCCTGACGCGGTGAGTGCCCAGGCGGAACACTGCATTACTAACAATGCTCTAACTTCTTCATCGAGTGTCGGATTTGGGCGAATTTGATATTGATGGAAAGCTTATTCAATTTACCACACAATGGAAGGTCCAAATCTGAAAAATTCCTTATGAAATAAAGGTTATTCATTTTTGAAGAACACTCTTAACATTCTAGGAACGAATTTTAAGCTAGGAAAAACACGGGGTATTACAATATCTTCCCCTTGGAAATATTAATCCTTGAATGTGGATAATTAAGCTGAAAATACTGAGGAATATGAGGTTATAATCTATCATGCACAACTGAAATAAACTGAATAACTGAATCTTAAACATAATGAGTTACTGAACTGATCCGTGAGTGCATGAATTCTCATAAAAATAGCTATATGGCTGATATAGAAACAAGGGTGTCAACTTATAAGTAACCATTACTTTAGGCTGGATCTTATTTCAAGAGAAAATGAATGAGAGGTTTATGACATGACAAACTCGGGGTATTGCAACATCTCCCCCCTAGGATCGTTCGTCTCCAAATTATACTGATTTGATTGAAATACTAGAAAAAGACTGAGATGACGAATGGGAAGCTTACGAGTTGAATCATGACTGATTATCTAGATTCTAAAACTGATGCATAAACTGAGTTGAATTCGCAAGGTACACGAAGTGAGCGAATTTCCTCTTAGAATGATATAACTAGATTGGAAGATTGAAAACCATAGAAACTTGTCTGTATGGCTGCTAGACTGAATTACTAGCTAAATGGGTTAACTC
>NW_025874691.1:0-4540 GCF_002878395.1 Capsicum annuum | reverse complement strand
TCAGATTTTATGATGAATTATGAATGTTTATATTATCAAGCATGAATTTTTAAGATGTTTTAACATGAGATTGATGCATGGGTCATTAAGCCCAAACTAAAGATTTCTATTTCAAGATTGTTTGTGCTATGAGCACCCTATGATAAGATTATTCTCAAATGATTGATAAAGATTTGACCTTTTGGTCTCAGAATGGTTATGAAATTTACTTTATAGATTCAGATTACAGATTTAGCTTTACAGAATTACAGTTGGTTTTCATTATAAACCATTAGACTATTTTAAAAGTGAATTTTCATCAGAATGAGCATATAGATATTATTTTGGGAGTAGTATTTAGCACCAAGATGGGTATGTTATTACGGTTTCATACCCCAGAACTACATGCCAAAGTAGGATTTAAATTATTCCCACTTCTACGTGGATGACAGATATGTGATCACCCAGATAGGTTATACTCCCTGGAAAGAGTATAAATCCTCTCCCCAACGTGAGGATTTTTTCTTAGAAAGATGAGACGTTGGATTCCATGAATGCTCACTTGGTTTATGTCGTTTAGAAGAACCTCCCCAATAGATAAACCTTCAGATAAAAGATAAAGTGTTTTTCATATTTTAGAAACTAAGTGTAAAGGTTCACCAGCTTACTCAGATATTATTTTACTTGAGATTTCAGTTACAAAATTACATCTTTTAGTTTCTCGACATAAAAAGGTGAGCCCTTTTCACTTAGTATATATTATTTGAGAATAATAACTAAATACAGATTTCAGAACTAGGGGTAATGACTCACAAGATTCATAATATATGTTTTATTGTTCATTATTTATGATATTCAGTTTTTAGATTACTCAAGCCTATATTTACCTTTAGCATGCATTGTTTTATAAATTATGATGATATTGTTTACTTATTGCATTTACCCTCATTTACTCAGTACATCCTCAAAGTACTGATCCACATATATGTCTATGTGATACATTGTCTCATAACGTAGGTTCAAGTGCTCAGTCTCAACAGCATGAGTGATTTTCGAGCATCTCATTTACATTCCTACAGTTGGTGAGTCCTCATAGTTTGGGGACTTAGTTATTCAGATATTTAATCTATTAGTAGATACTTTTACATTCATTTCAGATAGTTTGAGTCAGCTGGGGCCTATCCCAGTGACTCTCTAGTTTTAGTTAGTAGAGGCTTATCGGACTACCAAATTTAGTATTCACTTCGGGCTAACCAATGCTCTAGCAGCTTTCATGGACCTCATGAACCGAGTGTTCAAGAAATATCTAGACATGTTCGTCATAGTATTGATAGATAATATCCTTGTGCACTCCCGTAGTGAGGATGACCATATAGATCATCTTAGAATTGTCTTACAAACTCTTAGAGATCATTAATTGTTTACCCAATTCAGCAAGTGTAAATTTGGGCTAAGTTCAGTAGCCTTTCTCGGTCATACTATTTCCGCTGATGGCATAAGAGTCGATCCCCAAAAGACAAAAGTTGTAAGAAATTGGCCTAGACCTATCTCTCCGTCAAACATTAGGAGTTTGTTGGGTCTAGCTGAATATTACCGTCGTTTTGTTGAAGGTTTCTTATCTATTGCCTCCCCTATGTCTAGATTGACTTAAAAGAAAGTTAAGTTCCTATGGCCAGATTCCTACGATAAAGTTTTTAGGAGTTGAAGACTCGACTCACTTCAGTCTCAATTCTAGCATTACCTAATGGTATAGATGATTTTATGGTGTATTGCGATGCCTCTAGAGTTGGTTTGGGTTGTGTGTTGATGCAAAGAGATAATTTCATAACCTATGCCTCTAGGTAGTTGAAGCCTCATGAAAATAATTACCCAACCCATGACCTAGAATTAGCTGTTGTGGTATTTGCTTTGAAAATCTGGAGACACTATCTGTATGGTGTTCATGTTGATGTATTCACGGACCACAAAAGCGTGCATCATGTGTTTAACCAGAAGGAATTGAATCTTCATCAGAGAAAAAGGTTGGAGTTGTTGAAGAACTATGATATGAGTATGTTGTACCATTCGGGCAAGGCCAATGTAGTGGCAGACGCCCTTAGTAGGTTGTCTATGGACAGTGTTTCTCATGTGGAGAATTATAAGAAAGAGTTGGCTCAAGAAGTTCATCGTTTGGCTAGATTGGGTGTTAGGTTGGTTGATTCAGCTGAAGGGGATGTTTCGGTTCAGAGTAGTTTCGAATTTTCCCTAGTTTCAGAAGTGAAAGAGAAGAAATATATGGATTCTAGTTTGGTCAAACTGAAAGAGTCAGTTAAGGACCAAAAGATAGAGGTTTTCTCCCAAGGGGGAGATGGCATGTTGAGATATCAAAGTAGATTATGTGTGTCATATGTTGATGATTTGAGGCAATGGATTATGGTAGAAGTGCATGGTGCGCGTTATTCTATCCATCAAGGTACTACCAAGATGTACCACGACTTGCATGAAATCTATTGGTGGAGTGGTATGAAGAGAAATATAGCGGAATTCATAGCTAAGTGTGCAACTTGTCAACAGGTTAAGGTAAAATACCAAAGGCCTAGTAGTATGTTGTAAGAGTTTGGTATCCCCACTTGGAAGTGGGAAGAGGTGAATATGGACTTTGTGACTGGTTTACCCCATTCACGTCATCAGCATGATTCGATATGGATTTTGTAGATAGATTGACTAAGTCAGTGCATTTCTTTCCAGTTCATACATCCTATACAGCTGAGGATTATGATAAGTTGTACATCAAAGAGTTAGTCAGACTGCATGGAGTTCCCTTGTCCATTATCTCAGATAGGGGTACTCAGTTTACTTCCCAGTTTTGGAGAGCCTTTCAGAAGGGTCTTGGTACCTAAGTCTATCTTAGTTTATCTTTGCACCCTCAGATAGATGGTCAAGCAGAAAGGACCATCCAAACTCTATAGGATATGTTGAAGGCATGTACTCTTGATTTCAAAGGTAGTTGGGATGATCATTTGTCGTTGGTTGAGTTCGCTTATAATAACAGTTACCATTCTGGCATACATATGGACTTGTTTGAGAATCTTTATAGGAGGAGATGCAGATCACCCATAGGTTGATTTGAAGTGAGTGAGGCCACTTTGTTTAGGACTGATACAGTGTTTGAATCTATGGAGAAAGTTAAGTTGATCAGAGACAGATTGAAAACATCCCAGAGTTATCAAAAATCATATGCAGATGTGAGAAGATGGGAGCTCGAGTTTGAGGTTGGTGATTTAGTGTATTTGAAGATTTCACCCATGAAAGGGGTAAAGAGATTAGGCCAAAAGGGGAAGCTTAGACCCTGGTATGTTGGCCCTTACAAAATTGTGAGTCTTGTTGGGAAGGTAGCTTATGAGCTTGATTTGTTCGCAGACTTATCAGCCGTTCATCTTGTATTCCACGTCTCTATGCTTAAGAAGTGCATCGGTGAATCCACCATTGTAGTTCCTTTAGAAAGCCTAGATATTCAGAACGGCCTTTTATACAAAAAGATTCCAGTTGATATTTCAGATCATCAGATTCATAGATTGAAGAACAAAAAAGTTCCCTTGGCCAAAGTTCTTTGGCGGAACCAGTCTGTTAAGGGTTCCACTTGGGAAGCAAAAGCGGATATGCAAGCCAAGTACCCTCACCTCTTGTCTGCAAACCTAGATTTAGCTGAAGGTAATACTCTTCCTTAATTCAGTTCTTTTCTAATCATATATTCAACTATATAGTTTTCCTCATGTAAGTTTATGTACTTACATATTACTCAGAAGCTCGGAATGATTTAGATTCAGTTTAGTGATTTATTTCAGTTGTGCATGATTATTATGTATCCTCAGATTCCTCAGTATTCCTAGCCTAATCATAAATATTCGAGGATGAATGTTCCCAAGGGGAAGATATTGTAACACCTTGTACTTTTCATAGCTTGAATTCACCCCTAGAAGGTTAAAGAAAAGTTTCCAAGATAGATAATATATTTTTTTGCATAGAATTTTTCAGGTTTAGACTTCCATAGTGTGGGAAATTTAATAAGCTTTCCAACGATATAAGATTCTCCCAAATTCGATAACCGAGTGAGCAGTTATGGCTATTTTAAGTTCCAGTCATAAAACATTGTCACTTCGGTCATTAGCGCGTCGCGGAGAAGGTTTAAATGACGATTGTCAAATTCTAGTGGACCTCCGCGATATTGGTACGCCGTGGAGAGGTCCAAATTCCCAATTGTCCTATTCCAGTGAGACCTCGCGATACTGGCATGTCGTGCCAGTGATCAAAATGACAAACAAAGGGGCACCGCAATAGTAGCGCATCGCAGCGTCTACCCAGTTCCCATTTGTAAATTTTCAGTGAGCCACCGCGATAGTGGTGCGTCGCGGAGGTCATCTAATTTGCAACAAAGTTCATTTTTCCAGTTTCGTTTACAAGATTAAAGAGGGTATTTTGGTCATCCTCCGAGCCCCTAATCCGTCTTAAACAATGAATTAAACCTCTCTAAAGCACTTTACCTCCACTTTTCATCAAATCTCTCTCAAGTAAAATCCTAGAT
>NW_025874690.1:0-7816 GCF_002878395.1 Capsicum annuum | reverse complement strand
TCGACGGGAGAAATCATTCCTCCACCGTTGGCACTTGGAGCTAAATTCAACATTACTAGTACTATGATCCAACTCCTCAATCTGAAGAGGTTGTTTGGTGGCCTTCTTGGGGATGACCCAAACTTATATTGGGTGAATTTTGTCAAAATTTGCAAATCTTTTGATAACCCAAGAGTGGGATAGAAATCTATCCGATTGAGATTCTTTCTATTGTATCTATTTGGGAAGGTAACATTGTGTCTAAATGAGCTAACACCAGATTCTATAACCAACTAGAGGCAGTTGAAAGGAGCTTTTCTAGAAAGGTTTATTCCTCCTTCCAGAAGGGTAGAATTGAGGGACGAGATCAACAAGTTTAGGTAGCTCCCGACTGAAGCCTTTCATGAAGCATGGGAAAGATTCAATAAGAAGCTAACACAGTATCCAAACTACAACATCATGGATTTACACTTGATAGAGACTTTGTACAAGGATCTTAACTCTGTTGCAAGCCAATTGTAGATAATGCTACTGGTGGTTCGTTTGTTGATATTACATTCCCAGAAGCTTCAGAAATGCTAGAAAGAATGATAAAACAGAGTCGGGCATGGCATACCAGAGACTCTGTGGTAGCTAGCCCCACTGCTTCTAGGGGTATTACTATAGAACAATGCAGAAGAGAAAAAGAGCATGACCAAGACATGACTCACCTTAAAATGAATATCGACTTGCTGACCAAGCACTTGCTATCAGGCAAGGTTGAAAAGGTAAAAGCTGTGAAATCTTAGGATAGAAGTAATGCTTATGCAGATGAAGAGGAAAACTATGTTAATGATTAGGGGGTTTTTGAAGCAATAGCCAAGGGAATCAGGGTTGAAAATTTTATGATAAGCCTGGTTATAAAGATAGGGAGCAAGGAAATTGGAGAAATAACAATGACATGAGCGGGCTATATGTTCCTCCTGGAAATCATCAGACTGCTTTAACTAGTTCAGAAAAAACGTCCATGGAGGACATGATAGCTAAGTTGTTGAAGGGAGTGGAGGAAACCAAATTTGGTGTGACCAATATAAAGACCGATCTGACATCCATCAGTCAATTAGTGTACTCATACTCCACCATAATCAAATAGTTAGAGCAATAGATGAGACAACTTTCCACAGCATTCAACCAGAGGAAGAGTGGAACGTTACTGAGTGATATGATCCTAAATCTATAGAATGATGGATCATGTATGGCGATTACCACTCGAAGTGGTAAGATATTGCCATTTTATAGGAAAACATGTAGTTGATGAGGTATTTGAGGATAAACCGAAAGAAAGAGGTACAGTAGAGTCTGAGAAGCTAGATAATTCTAGTGATGCTCTAGAAATAGGTAAAGAGAAGGAGAAGGAGGTAGTGCTAAAAGCTATCCCATGACCACCACCTTCCTTTCCTCAATGATTGAAAAAGAAAACTGATAATGCAAAATTCAAAAAATTCATGGCAATACTCAAGCAATTGATAGTAAATGTGCCTTTGGTTGAGGCACTTGAGCAAATGCCAGGATACGCGAAGTTTATGAAGGACCTTTTGACTAAGAAAAGAGATAATAGCTACGAATTGTAGGTTAATATCCATCATTATAGCACTATTTCTACAAGTACCTTGGTGCAAAAGAAGACAGACCCAGGCGCATTTACTATTCCCTGCACAATTAGGACTATGGACTTTGCCAATGCATTATGTGATATGGGAGCTAGCATAAATTTGATGTCATTGGCTATTTATAGAAAGTTGGGTCAGGGAAATCCCACACCCACCAATGTGCGACTTGTGATGGCAGATAGGTCAGTAAAGCAACCTGTTCATATTTTATATGTTATATTGGTAAAGGTGTCCAACTTTATATTCCCTGTAGACTTTGTCATTATGGATTGTGAAGTGGATTTTGAGGTGCCCATAATCTTTGGTTGACCTTTCCTTACAATCGGAAGGGTGTTGATTGATTTGAGAGCAAGTGAGCTCTTATTCAGGATGAATAATGAAGTGGTACGATTTGATGTTTGTAAATCAATAAAGTAGCATGAAGAAATCAGTGTGTTCTCAGTAGTTGATGTGTATTATGAGGACGTACATGAGGTATCAATAGCTGAGAAACTTGTTGTCGAACCATTGGCCAAGTTTATGATGAATTTTGATAGTGAAGGCATCATGGACTATGAAGAGACTGTTTGTGCTTTGGCAGGAAGGGGTTCATATCCTTATGCTCCTAAAAAGCTAGACCTTGACCTTCCTAATCGACCAACGCCACTAGCAAAGCCATCTATTGAGGATCCACCTATGTTGGAATTAAAAGAACTGCCTCGGCACTTACGGTACGTGTTTTTGGGAAACGGGAATATGCTACCTGTTATTATTATGGCTAATTTCGGTGAGCAATAGGTAAACACATTTATTTCAGTACTTCAGAGGCACATAAGAGCTATAGGACGGACCATCGTAGATATTATTAGCATTCACCCTGGCATCTACACGCATAAAATCCAACTTGAAAAAGATTGAATTCCAACCATAGAGCATTAGTGCCATCTTAACCCATCAATGCAAGAGGTGGTTAAGAAGGAGATTATTAAGTGGTTAGATGCAGGAGTGGTTTACCCTATTTCTGACAACAAATGGGTGAACCCATTTCAATACGTGCCTAAAAAAGGGGCATGGCTATGGTTGCAAATGAAAGGAATGAGTTAATTCCACTCAGGCCTCTGACTGTGTGAATATTTTGCGTGGACTACCGCAAGATAAATTCATGGACTCTAAAAAACCACTTCTCGATGCCCTTTATGGACCAAGTTCTTGATCGATTGGCTGAGATGGGGTGGTATTACTTCTTGGATGGTTATTCTAGATACAACAAAATCTTTATTGCTCCTGAAAATTAGGAGAAAATGACATTCACATGTCCATATGGCACCTTTGCATTTAAGAGGATGTCATTTGGGCTCTGCAATGTACCCGTCACTTTTCAATAGTGTATGATGTCTATCTTCTCAGGTATAGTGAAAGACACCATAGAGGTATTCATGGATGACTTCTCTCTGGTGGGAGATCCATTTAAGATGTGTTTGGCGAACCTGAGTATAGCCTTGTAATGATATATTGAATTAAATTTGGTGCTAAACTGGGAAACATGCCATTTTAGGGTAAAAGAGGGCAACGTTCTCAACCACAAAATCTCAAAAAAGGGGATAGAAGTTGATCGAGCAAAAGTGGAAGTTATTGAGAAACTGCCACCTCCCATTTTAGTGAAGGGAGTGCATAGTTTTCTTGGACATACTTGCTTTTATCGGAGTTTTATAAAAGACTTCTCGAAGGTTGTGAGTCCACTTTACAAACTTTTAGAGAAAGAAGTGAAGTTTTTCTTTATTGATGATTACTTGACGGCATTCAAATGCCTTAAAAAGAAGTTAGTTGAGGCCCCTATTATTGTTGCACTAGATTGGTCAAAACCATTTGAGATCATGTGTGATACAAGTGATGTTTCCCTTGGAGTTGTATTCGGACAAAAGAAGGACAAATTGTTTTATCCGTTATATTATGCCAGCAAAGCACTGAGTGGAGTACAAAAGAATTACACCGTTACTGAGCAGGAATTTCTGGCTGTAGTGTATGATTTTGAGAAGTTCATGGATTATCTTCTTAGGACAAGAGTTGTGGTCAACACTGACCATTCAGCCTTGAGATACTTTATGGAGAAGAAGGATGAAAAACCAAGACTAATTAGATAGGTATTGCTGCTACAAGAATTTGACTTTGAGGTCAAAGATCAGAAAGGTTGTAAAAACCAAGTTGCATATCATCTATCTAGAATAGAAGGTGAACAGGTAATTAGTGATGAAATGGAAATAAATGATGAATTCCCTGATGAGGAGATCTTGGCGGTCACTGTGAAACAATTACCTTGGTATGCTGATTATGCAAATTATGTTTTCAGTAAGGTTATCCCAGAAAATCTTTCGTTCTATCAAAGAAAAAAATTCTTGCATGATGTGACACATTACTTCAACGATGAGCTGTATCTTTTTTGATGATGTGCGGACAATATTATAATGAGATGTGTGCGAAAAGTGGCTATATTATGCATATTGGAAGCATGTCATGCTTCCCCAGTTAGAGGTCACCGTGCAGGTGATCGAACGGCTAGGAAGGTGTTGCAAAGTGGTTACTATTGGTTGTCATTATTCAAGGATGCCCATGAGTTTGTACTGAAATGCGACCAATGTCAGAGGCAAGCGTCAATCACCAAAAGACATGAGATGTATTTGAATAAGATGCTTGAAGTGAAATTATTTGATGTATGGGGTCTCGATTTTATGGGCCCTTTTGTAAGCTCATATGGGATGAAGTATATTTTAATTGCCGTTGACAATGTATCAAAATGGGTTGAAGTTGTTGCCTTGTCTGATAATGAAGAAAAAAGAGTATTTGCTTTTCAAAAAAAGAATATCTTCTCTTGCTTTAGAGTACCATGCACTATTATAAGTGATGGACGATCTTATTTTGGCAACAAAGTGTTTCGAGAAATTTTAGCAAAATATAGGGTGAACAACATAAAGTAGCCACTCCATATCACCCACAAACTAGTGGGTAAGTGAAAGTATCAAATCGAGAGATTAAAGCCATCCTAGCAAAAATGGTGAATGCTAGTGGGAAAGATTGGTCTCAAAAGTTCGATGATGCCTTGTGGGCATATTGGACTGCTTTCAAGACACCCATTAGCATGTCACCATTTCAGATGGTCTATGGAAAAGCTTTCCACCTACCAATAGAGCTGGAGCACAAGGCCTTGTGGGCACTCAAAAGGCTGAATTTGAGTTGGAAGGAAGCAGCAGAGCTGAGACTGGGACAACTGAATGAGATAGATGAATTCCATCTCAGGGAATATGAACTAGAAGATCTATATAAAGAAAAGATAAAAAAAGTACCATGATTGGAGGATAGAGAAATGAGACTTCCAAAAGGGTGACTTGGTGCTTCTGTTCAATTCCAGACTTAAACTCTTCCCAGGCAAGCTTAAATCCAAGTGGTCAGGCCCATTTAGAGTTAGTCAAGTCTACTCATCTGGAGTAGTAGAACTTGAAAATGAAGATGGCAGCACTTTCAAGGTGAATGGGCAATGATTCAAGTTTTACATTGGTCTGAAAGAATCGATAAAAAGTATCACTACTATCTATCTCGATGAAGTCTGAAGTAATCGAGATACCTAAGTCATGCCGCGACGTTAAATCAGCTGCTGCATGGGAGGCAACCCATGACCCATAGGATTGATCCATTCCAGGTATACTCTAACCCTAAGTTTAGATTTTCTTTGATTTTAAGTTCAAGGTGTAGAGTAAATTGTTGTTGTAAAATTTTGTAGCTGATTAGGAGAAATACTTGTACTTGAGGTAGTTTAATTATTTTGTGATTTTTGTACACCTTTTAAAGTGGTATAATTTTGTAATTGTGTGATTTGCATTCAAGTGTGACCACTGTACATCTTTGAATGGCATTAGTTCTAGTAATATAGTAATCATTGATAAAAAGTTGCATGAACTGAATGATTCGTAGCTTGTGATCTACTTGTGTACCATGTGTGTGTGAGCAACTACTTAGTTCCCTTGGTATGGTAAAGCCAGAACTTGCTCGGTTAGTCTTACCTAGGTTGAAGGATAGGGGTTAAGAAAGCATCATAGGCCGTTTTAATTTTAGCTCACTTTAGACTAAATGACCTTCCCTATGTGCATAATATCCCTTGATCCATGTTTTGAGCCTAATTAGCCCATTTCCTTGTATGACACCTGTCATCTTCTTATTTAGATCATAATGAACCTATTTTTCCCCTGGTCCTCCTTAGATATTATGCACCTTGACTTAGGCAAATGGCCTAAGTTGAGGGTAGCTATTATGAGGTGCGTGATATAGAATGAGTATGAAGAAAGGTAGCATAAAAGAAAAGAATAAAAATTTGGGTGTAGAAGCAAGGGCAAGAAAACTAAAATTTGTGAAAAAGAATAAGTATTGAGAAAAGACTGTACCCAGCCTAAATAAGAATGATCAAGGAAAGAGAAGAGTGGAAAAGTTTAATGAGTGTAAACCCAAAAAGCTAGTGTAGTGTCAAGGAGGCTTAGTCACTTTAAATACCATCAAGTATCCTACCAGCCCCTAGCCTGCATTACAAGCAAAAGAGAAGTCCTATAGTGATCCTAACGGATCTATCTGAAGATTTGGATAATGAAAATAAGGATAAGCCTATGGTACTTGGCATGCACTGATTGGAACTTCGTTCTGAGACTGAGTGTTTTTATTTTCCCCATGGTTACACATATAATTCCTAATATGAGATAAAGGGGATGTCTTTTCGGTGAGGGCACACTGGTTACATTGCTCGTTACTGACTTGTTCCAGTAGTGTGATAATGGTCTATGCATGGTTGTTATAACTGAATTGATGTCGTATCTTGATTCTTGTGTGTTGCATTGGTGTTATTCATTGTTCTTGAATTGAGTGACCTTGGATATAGTAAAAGTGTTTTGAGATGATATAGATGATCGACTGCCAAATGTACTTTGTAATCTCTTAGTTGAGTTGAGTTGCTTGAGGACAAGCAATTGTTTTAAGTTGAGGGTGTTGATGTGTGAACTAATGCTAACACATTTGAGGCTTTTAACTAATAATAATTGAGAAGTCTTAAGCAACTTTTATCGTTTGTGATTGATTTATGTTTGATTTTGCAGATTAAGCTAATATGATAGAGAACCAACAAGAATGAAAGCAAAGAAGTAGAAATCTGAAGAAAAGGGTGGCTGACGACATTTGTGAAAATTCATCAGCCCTATAATAAGTTATCAAGTTCATCATCAGCAGTAAAAAGAGAATTGTCCTAAGTTGAAAAATGTGACAACATTTTGTGATAAGTCGTTAAAGGTCCGATAAGCTGTCAAAAATGTCACCAGCCTGAGGCAACATAGGAGAACTGAAGCAGAGCTTTGATGACATTTTTTGATAGGCAGTCACGAAGCTGATAAGTTGTCAAGTTTGTTGCCAGCCTTAAACAGGAAGAGCCAAAACTGAAGAAGGAGCTAACGACATTTGTGATAAGTCTTCAGCCTCCTGATAGGCTATCACAAATATCATCACCTAATCTGAGAGATTTCTAAATTCTATTATTTTGTTTCCATAATTAGGGAAACTATTTAAAGCCTTGTTTAGGGTATTCTTCGGAGGTACGCACATTGAGTTTTGACAATACTTTTGATATTTTTCTCTCTCTAATTTCTTGGCTTGAAAAAGCAAATACTTTGAAGAGCTTATTATCATTATTCTGGGATTTTCCTTTGTGATCTAATCTGCGATTCACTAGTTATTATTCTTCTTGTGGTAAGTTTAACTTTTAAAGCATGAATACAACTTGCTATTTTGATTTTATCAATATGAGTGGCTAAACTCCTTTAACCTGAATTATGGGATCTAGGGTTAAGTCTTGATAAGGTGCTAAGTTTTCAAGATTCAAAAGGTGGTAGGATTTCTTGATAATTCTGGGGTTTTAATTAATATCTGTTGGTTGCAAACAATAGATAACACCTGCTTTGGTTTGCATGAGAAAGAAATCAAATATAGTGGGAAGTGAATTATCACCAGGGACTTGGAAATACTCCGTATAATAATCAGCGTTGTAGCAAGGTTGGTTAACCTGAGGTAAAATCTAGGCAGTGAATATATATTCTCCAAGTCCAAGAAGATTAGGTAATTAAATGCTTAAGTAGGTTGAGAGACATTTAAGCATAACGTCGATAAATATAACTTGTTGTCCTAGC
>NW_025874689.1:0-1909 GCF_002878395.1 Capsicum annuum | reverse complement strand
ATATATATATATATATATATATATATATATATATATATATATATTAGTCTAGTCGCATGTGCCTCACATATTATTTTTAAATATTTAAAATTAGACGATTTTATCTAATGTGAAGGTTTTTAATGAAGTGTAAAATTTTCAACACATATATTTTATTGTAAGAACATTTATATTTTACCACCAAAAGTTTCAAGTGGTTAATGAATTTAATATATTGGAGATGTAATTAAGTTTAGCCAACTTCGTGCTTCATATGTCCTGCCAAGTAGACCCAAGAATTGTGTTGTACATTGAATTTTTACTTCATTCATGAATACTTTTGGAAAAAAGTTTATAAACACTTTCGTACTATGAATACTTTTGGAGAAATTCTAACACATATTTAACAGAACAGAAGCATAATGCCTAACATTTTTAACTTACCTTGGTGACAACATCTATCAACCACTACTACTTAATTCAAGTAATGTTAAATATATATAAGATGAAAAAAAATTAACCAATAGAGAAATTATTTGTAACGCGTCAAAATCTAGTTTCCGGGATGCCACACGATGCTCCGAACTACAAGTAGTCCTTAGCTAACCCTGGATGCCTTCTAACACATCTAAATCTCAACATGGGGAAATATAAGTATAAAATCATGATAAAATGAGGAAAATTTTCTAAATAATCTGAATATATTTGAAAGTACCAATCTTATCAATCCGAATAATCAAATACTGAAAAGTCTGAATATGACAACTGAGATCTAAGACTGAATCTGGTAGTCTGACAAGCCTCTACTAGCTGAATCTAGAGAGCCACTGGGACAGGCCCCAACTGAATCTAACTGTCTGAAATGAATAACAAAGACACCTACTAATAAATGGAAAATCTGAATAACTAAGTCCTCGAACTATGAGGACTCACTAATTGCAGGGATGTAGATATGATGCTCGAAAATCACTGTTGCTGCTGAAACTGAGCACCTGAACCTACATTATGAGACAATGTAGCACATAAACGTATATGTGGATCAGTACTTTGAGAATGTACTGAGTATATGGGGGTGCATGGAATAAGTAAATAATATCATCACAGTTTATCAAATCATGCATGCTAAATGTAAATAACTCACATAGCTTGAGAAAATTTGAAATTTGAAAGTCAAATCATGAATAATAAACATGTAATCTAAATCTTATGAGCCATTACACTTAGTTCTAAAATCTGAATTTTGTTCTTGTTCTCAAATCATATCTGAAAACTTATTCTACCAGGGGATTCTTTTAAAACTTTAGGAAAAGTACTTTATCTGAGAAGCAGTGCATCTTTTACTAGCAGTGAGGTTCCCTTAACCGACATAAACCATATGAGATACATGGAGTCCAACGTCTTGACCTCCTAAACAGGGAACCTCACGTTGGGGAGAGGTGTCATACTCTTTCCAGGAAGTATAACCTAATCCAGTTGATAAATCACAAGCTAAATCTATCATCCATATAAATGGGAATAATCTGAGTCTGTACCTACGTTGGCTACATAGTTCTATGGAAGATAGGGCACGCTAATGCCATAGTTTCCGCTTGGTGCTAAATACTCCTCCCTTTAAAATCTGTATGCTAAAAGCCATTGGAAATCCATTTCTTAAAACTAACAAAAGGATTTATATGAAAAACCATTTGTGCACTGACTTTAGTAAGTCTGTATACAAAATTGTTCTGAGTTTCTGTAAATTATAATAATCTATAGTATGGATTCCAAAGAAAAACCAATGATCAAAAGATCAAAGATGTATTAAAAACTATAAACAATCTTGCTCATAAGATGCTTATAGCACCAATTTTCTTGAAATCACAATAATCAATCTTGGATAATAATCCATGCTTCAATAGTATCAAGATAATGATTTTAAATCACAATATCA